>NC_088679.1:73499703-73802733 GCF_950023065.1 Planococcus citri | reverse complement strand
TTTCTCCAGAAATTTCAAATCGCTATTAAAGGGCCAGAAATTACTTAATTTGAACACTTACAACTTCAGTCGGAGATTACGAGTTAACCAAGATGATTGTGTAACGAAAACTGTCCTATGAGAGTTTCCATTGAGCGTATGCCAATCGCTGGAGGCTCCAGAATGGCCCAAAACTCTTAGATATTGATATATGTACCTAAGGGAGTAGGATTTAAGAAATTATTCACGTTGGTTCATTTCATGTAACGCGATCAATTGTGAAAATTTGAAAAAATTAACTGTCTCCATTTTTTTACACTTATCGAATAAACTTGAATACAGTTTTGTTCTGCGATCTCAGCACCTGAAGGGGAAAATTCTACTACATTAATTTTGGTGAACTGTAAAAATACCGATGATTTAAATAATACTCGTATTATTTCATTTATCTGATACAAGTTCCTCGGACCCCACAATCAATCTGCGAATTTTTGAAATATTGATAAAATTGCGTCGTTTGTGGTTTGTGTTATTTTCGAGCGCGCGAATTTTAAATTTCAACTTACCTAATTGTATCAGTAAATTTCCACCATTTTGCTTGGAAGCAATATCCAGTTTGAGACGTTCACTGAAGAATCGTTGAAATTTGAGTCATTCCAACTTCCAAGTCCAATCTGTCTTGGTTTGGGTCCAAGTTTTCCGATCTTGCTGACATTTTTTTGAGTGATGTTCTTTCTACATATTTCCATTGTTGAAAATTTCTTGTCGTGATGACCAGTTTTGTAATCTGATTGCTCGTGATTGCAGCAATTCGAAGAAAACCTGTTTGCGGTGTAGGTATTGAAGGTAATTGAGAGTAATTTCAAAAATATTTACACCACTCTGTTGGTAAACTTTGAAATTACAAAGTGACATGGCATATCGTTTGTCACGTTCTCAGCAATGGTGCTGATTTAAAATTTCAACTCATTGTCTTGATAGAAGCTACTGGACTGTGCAATTAAGTACTTAAGTACTCTACAAATCTTTAAAAAAATTTATGAGATCCTGTCGTTTGCAATTTTGTAGTGATTTCAAGCGTACTAATTTTAAATTTCAACTTACTTTTGATACGGGTCTTCTGGACCGAAATTTCTTACGTTCTGTATTGCTTGACCTTTGGTATGATTTATTGGGTCTTCAGAGAAGCTGATTCCCAATTTCAAATTCATTTTTTGATCAGCTTTCTCTTCTAATCTCAGCAAAGCAAAGAAATTCCAATGATATTCCGGTTCTCTGCATTATTGCCCGAGTAGATATACACTGTGAATCAATGGATTATCACTGATTATTTAATGAGCAGATTTGCGTCAGTTTTGAGTATCAAATATTAAAAATCTACTCCCTCGCTGACATTTCTACTCCCATCGAATGAAAATTCGCTAGGTCAGTGAACCATTTTCAACCATTATTGATGCAATAATTGCATGGCCATTCAGATTTTCACTGATGATTCGGCGAATTTTCATCGTTTTTGTGTCAGAGTAATTCCGGAATAAGTTACTGAAGAATCGATAAAATTAGATCAGCTACAGAATCTGTAAAAAAAATTACTGACTGCTGAGTTTTGTCCGAATGTAAAATGTGAGACATTTTTCAGTAGTTCTTCGTCCTCACAATTGGCCCACCAATTTTTAAAACTTTGAAACGGTCGTATCGTCTGTGGTGTTTTTAAACGTACTAATTTTAAATTTAAACTTACTTCATTAATACGGGCCTTCTGAACAAATTAACCTATTAGTGAGATTATTTTCAGCCTGTTTGAAGAATCGTGGGACTGGTGATTTATTGAGGTTTCAGAAGAGCTGATTTCACATTTCGAATTCATTTTTCTGATACCGAATTCATCGGACCCCACAATCAACTTACAAATTTTTGATAATTGAAAAAATTGAGTCGTTTGTGGATTGTGGTGTTTTCGAGCGCGCAAATTTTAAAAATATCAACTTACTTTTTAAATATAGGTACGGGCAACCCGAACTTTTTTGTACGGAACTTATTGTCGATTCTCCCCTTGTCATCATTCTCCTCTTTATAGTGCAGCAAAGCAGACATAATGATATTTGAATTTTACCAACTTGAATTGCATCAGTAAATTTTCGGCATTCTGCTTGGAACAATATCCGAAATCGAGTCGCTTGCTGAAGAATTGTTAAAATTTTGGGTCATTCCAAGTCTTATCAGTCTTG
This sequence comes from Planococcus citri, assembly GCF_950023065.1. Classification (NCBI taxonomy): domain Eukaryota; kingdom Metazoa; phylum Arthropoda; class Insecta; order Hemiptera; family Pseudococcidae; genus Planococcus; species Planococcus citri. Next base: position 73,800,526 of record NC_088679.1, on the reverse strand, counting down.
GTTTTGGTTTAAGTTTTCCGATTTTGTGTTGAAAAGCTTGGAGCAGTATCCAAAATTGAGTCGCTCGCTGAAGAATCGTTGAAATTTGGGTCATTCCAAGTCTAATCAGTCTTAGACGGTTTTGGTTTAGGTTTTCCGATTTTGTGTTGGAAAGTTGTTGTCGTAATGCTCAGTTTGGTACTTTGGTAGTTGTAATTGCGCATGATTGCTGCAACTCGAAGAAAATCTGTTTGCGGTGTATATATTAAGGGTAATAGAGAGTATCCAATTTCAAAAATATTTACCCCACTGTTTTGGTAAACTTTTAAACGTACAAATTGACTTGATATCCTGTAGGTATTATATCGTTTGTCACGTTCTCAATAGTGCTGATTTCAAATTTCAACTCATCATTTTGGTAGAAGCTACTTTGGGCTGTGCAATTACTCTATAAATTCTTGGTAAAAATTGAAGAAATCATGACGTAGTTTACATACAATTTTCGGTGTTTTCAAGCGTACCAATTTTAAATTCCAACTTACTTTTTTGATACGGATCTTCTGAACCTTAATAACTTCCTTCAGTGTCGTACGGTTTGTTTGGTTTTGTATTGAATTGAAAAAAGTTGTAATTCTTGGGGTCTCACAATCGAGTCACCAATTTTTAAAATTTTGGAATAGTCGTATATAGTCTGTGGTGTTTTTAAATGTGTTAATTTTTAAATTTCAACTTACTTCATTAATACAGGCCTCTGAACTGATTATCGGTCTATTATTGTGGAATTTCGTCTTAGCCTATTTAAAGAATCGTGTGACCCATAATTCATTGAGGTTTCACTTCAGAAGAGCTGATTTCAAATTTCAGATTCATTTTTCTGATACTGAGTTCCTCGGAACTCACAATCAACCTACAAATTTTTGAAATATTGAAAAAGTTGGGCTTCGTTTATGGTTTGTGGTATTTCCGAGCGCGCTAATTTTGAATGTCAACTTACTTTTTTAATAAGGGAATTGTTGCATAGGTATTTAGGGAAATATAGGAAATATTTTAGACTAGGGAAAGTAGTGAGTGGAATAGCTGTAAAGGATTTACATATTTGGAATAATGGGATGGGTAAATAGGAAGAAATAAAACCTACCTATGTAACATAAAATAAAGCTCGATAAATTATTCACGATGATAGCTTTCGAGTGAACAATCAAAACACCAAAAAAGAGGGGAGAATAATACACTATGTACAAAATAGGCAGAGCCTATATAAACAAGCATGTTTTGGACTTGTCCTAATTATATCTAGGTAATTCGAATTGTAATTCATTAATTACTCACGTTTCAAACTCTAGGTAGTTCGAAACAAGATATGGTACTGTCCTTTTAAATCTATTCCAAGATTATCTAAATTGATTAATTAGGTCCTACAAGTCCTTACATGGACCATCTTAATTGGAACTTAATTTCAAAACCATTACCTTGATTACATATATAATTAAATTTCAATCGGAGCCATTTTCCTTGGCTATCTCAAAACCTAAAAATGAAGAAAGACCTACATGCTGACTGGAACTGGCATGAGGCTTTTGCCTCTGCCTAGCCGGTGTACTCGATGCAAATACTCACTCCATTTGATTCAATACTCGTACCAAAAGTAAAATTAGTCCATTTGGTCAAATAATAACTCGCGACGCGAATATTAAATCATTTAATTGAAAGTAAATTATTGTTCGAATATATCACAATTTACATTGCAAATAGAAATTGAAAAAAGAAAGGAAAAAATAAAGCGGTCGAACGAACACGTTCTATACATTGGCTCGAATAGAATTCTACCAACTCCTAGGTAGGTAAGTACCTAGCGTCATAAGCTTTTCAGTTTCCCACTCTAGATTTCAGCTCTGACGTAGGATCATTGAATCTACGTAGCAAGTGCTGCCTATCCCATGATAGCGAGGGGTACTTATGCTACAGGAATTCTGAACTTTAAGAACGAACTGGAATTGTATCAGTCTGGCATTTTGCTCTGGAACAATATCCAAGATTGAGTCGCTTGCTGAGGAATTGTTGAAATTCTGGGTCATTCCAAGCATAATCAGTCTTGGTTTAATTGGGTTTAAGTTTTCCAATTTTGCTGAAATTTTTTTGGGTAGTATGCTTTTCTATGTATTTTCACTGTTGAAAATTTGTTATCGTAATGACCAGTTTTGTAAGTAGATAGTACAATTGCTCGTGATTGCTGCAACTCGAAGAAAATTTGTTTGCGGTGTATTAAATGTATAGCCTTATTGGGAGTAACCTCAAAAAAAATTACTCCACTCTTTCGATCAACTTTGAAATTACAAATTGACTTGGCATATCGTTTGTCACGTTCTCAATGTGCTGATTTCAAATTTCAACTCATTGTCTGGATAGAAGTTACTTGGGCTGTGCAATTATACTCTACAAATTAATATAGAAAATATTGAAAGAATCCCTTCATTTATAATTTACGGTTACGGTGTTTTCAAACGTGCTAATTTTGAATTTCAACTTACTTTTTTGATACGGGTCTTCTGAACCTATCTACTGTCATTACTGTCAAAGATGTTTCTTCATGGTCTTCCTTCCTTTCTAATCTCAATGCAGCAAAGCAAGTATTACTAATATTGATATTCCAATTCTCTGCATTGTAGGTAGGTGGGTAATTCTCAGAAAAAGGGTCGATTTTGATATGCATAATTTTGAAAAACGAAAATCATTTTTTTGGAAAATTTCAAGTGGGAATCATTTGTATATGTGTCCCAGATCCCTTTTCCAGTGTTGGCCTCAATTCAATCCCCCCCACTGAGGACCCTGGCCCCCCTAAAACGGCAATAATTAGAATTCGACCCTCATCGATGTGTAATATGTCGATTGACATGTTTTTAAGGTCGTAGAATTCGAATCTGGAGTTATTTTTTTTGTAGAGGTGGAGGGTGAGGCGTGGGGAGGGGGAAAATGTCAAATTTTGCTTATATTATCGTGTAATATGTCGATTTATGTTTTTCGGGCCGCAGAGTTCGAATCTGGACTTATTTTTTTGGTAGGGGTAGAGGTGAAGTGTGGGGAGGGAGAAAATGTAAAATTTTGCTTGTATTATCCTGTAATATGCCGACTAGCGCGATAAAAGTACAGCTGTCTGAAATTTGGCCAAGTCGAAGGACAAATGGGCGCTGGACAAGCCGAAGGACAATCTCAACGTTTTTTCGTTTCTTGCCTTACCTACTGGACATTATTCGATTTTTAACACGTAATAAATGTGTACTTATCATGTAGAATAACTTCCCGTGCTCAATTATTGGTTTTGACGGGTTCATTGGGGTTAATGAAAACACCAAGCCGAAGGACACAGATTTTGCGAAATATCAAAACTTCACAGATAAGTACGATCAGAACGAGCTGTAATGTAGTTTTTAAAAAGAACGGTGCGGGGTAACATTTCTATGAGAACAGTGAACCAGTGCAGCCACTCACCAGAAAAAAATGTTGGATTGGGAAACTACTAAAAATAATTGAAAATTGCTCGAAAATTTGCGAAAAAAGTGTGTGACAGTTTTCAAATGTGAATTGTGAGCTTCCTATAGACTTATTGCAATTGCAATTTGCACAATAAGAGACCTTCATGTTCTATGATAATGAGAATGTGTCAATTTTTCCAAAAAAAAATGAAGTTCATGACACTTTATAACATTCATTTTCAAAAACATGATGTGTGACAGCCAAGTCGAAGGACATTTGGGGTATAAAATCAAATGTACACCAATGAAAGGAGGGTCTAAAAACCTCAATACCATGTGTGAAATGTGTGCGGGGTCATTCTTGAATGGACCAAAAAAAAAAAAAAAAAAATGCATGCTAAAACCGTTGAGAAATTTGCCATGTACACGAATTTTACCTTTTTCTGAGAATTACCCAGGTACACCTATACCAACAGAAAATGAATAAACTGTGGCGGGCCTACCTGTAATTTAGCTGGTTCAATATTTAACGATTCGAATATTCGACATCGACAATCAATTACCTATTTTGTACTCATGAATTAACTCTGAGAATTTCCGATTTCCGAACCTAATGGAAGGGTATTAAAGTGTACCTACGTACGTACTATATTCGTGGAATATTCTTCCCACGCGTTCAATTTGAAGTTTTTTTTGGCTGTTGGGTAAAATGACAAATTCTGAGAAACGGAATAGAGTTTTGAGCTGTGCAATTGGGTATTCTCTATTTTCAGGGTGTTGAAAGGACAACCGAGTAGATTCTTTAATTTTTCGCTAGGAATATGGAATATTATAAATTGAAGTAGACTTCTATGATACGCGTATGATATATTTATTAATTGTTTATTCATCTTTGAAGTTATCTAAATGATTTGTTTATGTTGTGTTTCAGGTGAGTAAATGAGGCATATCCGAAATCCAATCCATCGATCAATAAATAAGTAAATTTAATATGTGTCGGATTAAGTATTGAAAACCCCAAATAGGTAATATATTCGAATAATTTTAAATTTTGAATATTTCGAGTATTCGTATTATCGTTTTTCCAACATTTTTATAAATGTTTGTAAAAAAAACTGTCTAAATCGAGCGTTTTCAATTTGCTATTTGAAATGTATTTTTTGCAGACCAAAATAATTTGGAAAATAGCTTGAATAAATATTCACATTATAGCGAATAACCTATTTCTCCATTGGGGAAAAGAAAAGAAAAACCGAAAAACTTGATGTCCGAATTCAGTTTACGTATAATTTGTGGTGTTTTCAAGCGTACTAATTTTAAATTTCAACTTACTTTTATGATACGGGTCTTCTGGATCAAACTGTCGTTGGAGTCCGGCATTAGGAACGGATCCATGGCGGCCAAGCTGTTGTTTGTATTGGTTTTGGTGCACAGTTCGCGTTCGCCATCGAATTCCAAAGGCGTAATAAGTTTTTCTTTAGAAAAGTTACACGTAATATCACTATCTAATGCTAATAAGGGATCAAAATGTAGCATAGAATCGCTCAATTGGCGATTTTGCGACATGATGTAGTTCGCGAAATCGACGAAATCGTTGTCTTGAATGATATATATAAATATAAAATGTACAGAACTTTAAAAAATCAACTGCTTACTTTGAATTGAAATTACGAAATCTCGAAATTTTTAGTGAACACATCACATACCAAGGTGATACCAAAATGTTCAGAATATTTTATTCTGTTCAAATTCAAAAATCAAAATAGTTTTTTATCCAAAGGTGCTAGCATTTACTATTTAGAATTCATTAAAGCTCAAGCCCCAAAGTTTGATTTTTAGATTTTTACTCTGCATCACAGGTTTTTACAACTTTGAATTCTGAGCTTTAATGAATTTTGAAACTTTGAAAGGTAAACTAAACGGCGAGCCTTTGGGTATAAAAACCCATTTTGAACAGAATAAAATTGTAAACATTTTGAAACACATATGTGCTCATTAAAAATTTTGAGAAATTAAAATTACATACTCAACTCAAATCAATATCGAAGTGTACTTAGACTTACATTACTCATACATAATTCATTTATTTCTACAAGAAGTTGAAAAATTTCTATACTATTAAAATTTAAAAACTTCTAATAGTTCTAATACTAATTTCTAATAAGACTTTGAAAAAAAAACATCGAGAAATAGTGTTATGACGTCATCGATAAGGTGCTCCGATTCCGATCAAGATGGACTCCTAAAACAGGCTTAATCCGGCCCTGAGTTCACGTTTTCATTGTTTTCCATTGTCTTGAGAAAGTTGATACGACCTAAGTATGATTTGCTGGGTTTTCATAGAAGCAGATTCCAAATTTCAAGTTCATTTTTTGATCCACTTTCCCTTCTAATCTCAGCGTAGCAAAGCAAACATTATGATATTCCAATTCCCTGCATTGTATTTGTACAGTAACTATACTGTGAATCATGGATTCTCACTGATTAGGTATTTAATTAGGTAACAAGTTTTGAAACAGTCGTATTGTCTGTGGTATTTTTAAACACGCTAATTTTAAATTTCAACTTACTTCATCTAGGCCTTCTGAGCAAATTGGTAATGATTGAATCTGCTTTATCATCTACCTATTTGAAGAACCGTGTAGCCCAGCCACGATTTATTGAGATTCATTTTAAGAAGAGCTGATTTCCAATTTCGGATTAATTTTTCTGATATGACTTCCTCGGATTCCGCAATTAACCTACAAATCTTTGAAATATTGAAAAAATTGCGTCGTTTATGGTTTGTGGTATTTTTGAGGGCGCGCTAATTTTGAATGTCAGTATACTTTTTTAATACAGGAATCCTGAACTTGGAAGGGTTGTTATGCTCGAACCCATTTCCTCTTCCTCCTCTTCACAGCTGGCAGCAACGCATCATTTATGATATTTGAATTCTACACGAACTCGAATTGTATCAGAATATTTCCGCTATTCTGCTTGGAACAATATAGAAGATCGAGTCGTTCACTGAAGAATCGTTGAAATTTGGGTCATCCAAGCGCAATCAGTCTTGGTTTGGGATAAGTTTCTCGATCTTGCTGACATTTTTTTGAGTGATGTTCTGTATTTCTATATTGTTGAAAATAGCTTGTCGTAATGCTCAGTTTTGTTGTCTTAATTGCTTGTGATTGCTGCGATTCGAAGAAAATCTGTTTGCGGTGTATTAAAAGTGATTGAGAGTGGTTTCAAAAACATTTGCCTCGCTCTTTTGATCAAATTTTAAATTACAAAGTGTCGTTGGAGTCCGGCATTAGGAACGGATCCATGGCGGCCAAGCTGTTGTTTGTATTGGTTTTGGTGCACAGTTCGCGTTCGCCATCGAATTCCAAAAGCGTAATAAGTTTTTCTTTAGAAAAGGTACACGTAGTATCACTATCTAATGCTAATAAGGGATCAAAATGTAGCATAGAATCGCTCAATTGGCGATTTTGCGACATGATGTAGTTCGCGAAATCGACGAAATCGTTGTCTTGAATAATATATATAAATATAAAATGTACAGAACTTTAAAAACGCAACTTACCAGAACTGTAAAAAATCAACTTATCAAAAATTTTTTCGAAGAATTTGAAGATCAAAACACACAAGTTCGCCATCGATGAAATTAGCATTAGCTGTGTAATATAATATCTCAGATAATACGCGCCGGGCAACACGCGCTGTTGAGCGGGTTCAGCGTCGGAGGGACGAGATACAGGAATTGGACCTTCAAGGCGAGCGCAAGATTGAGGTCTCTGTCGCTCGTGGCCTTGGATTTTCGTAGATATCTCTGAGATAGAAAAACGAGTAGAAATTCGTTCTTGGGGGTGCTGCGAGAACAGCCTTCTTGTTCTTTCTTTAGGAGAAGAGAAATGAACAAGGAGGGGGACTCTGTGCCACACGTGACCTTGAGATTGATCACCACATGTGTACAGATTGGGGATTTAAAAGAATCACTGAGAATGGATTCTTTGAGGGGACTCAGAATGAGATACTGAGCTTCTCTGTATTCTTGGACAAGCGTATGGTTTCGCTATACTTTGAAGTACAGAGGAATTGAGAGTAACCTAAGGGTGGGAAATTTGTACTTCGTATCACCTTGAGAATAGTCATGTGTGTACAAATTTAAGTCCAAATGCCAAATTTTGAGATAATTCGAATTTGAACTTTCCGGGGAAAGTTGGGCGCCAATGTAATATAATATCTCAGATAATACGCGCCGGGGCGGATAGAATTAACTTATCCACGTGGGGGGTGAGACCAGGAAATACCACTTAGACGGAATAAATATACCACTATGTGGACTTACCTGTTTTGCATGGATAGCTCAGCATACACAGTATTAACAAGATAGAATATTGCAGATATGACGTCAATAAACACGATATTACGAATAAGAAGGTATTTATTAATGGTAATTAAAACAAACTCCCTTAAAGGGTATATTAACACAAGAGACTCCCACGATGGGGTATATTAAACATTAACCGAACTCCCTCGATGGGGTATATTAACAACACTCCCGCGAACGGGTAAATTAACTCATTAAAACGTATGAAGAATGGTAATTAAACCGAAGGCGGATGACGAGCTGTCCTTTGTCCTCTTGATCAGGGAGAACGAGCTCGGAGCTACACGTTGTTGTCTAGCTCTCCTAGCTATAAGAACGAACTGGCAATGTTCCCTGTCGCATAGCTCGGACAGAGCTCCGCTTACGAGGATGGACGCAGTGTTACCACAGTAGCAGACCCTAATTGTACGTTATCACCAGGTTGGCCATATGCACTATCACTGCTGCAATATCTGTAAAAAATTACTTACTGGCTTTATTGACTTTTGACTGAATGTAATGCGAATGCTTTCAATCATGGCCCTGCGGTCTCACAATCGGATCACTAATCTTTAAAATTTTGGAACGGTTGTATTGTCTGTGGTGTTTTTAAACACGCTAATTTTAAATTTCAGCCTACTTCATTTACATGGGCTTCTTCAAATTTAGATGGTCGGATTTTATCTAAATTATTATGCGTCGCAGCAGCGGGGACGCTAGCATAGGTTCATAGTGATCATGATGTTTATCATGCGCCATAATATTTACTTGGTCGATGGGATTAATGAAAGCTTGAGCTGCATTTAAATGCTGATTCACTGTATTGATGCAATTCATCAAATTGTTGGCCATCTTGCACTTTATACTTACACTCCCGAAATGTTATTGGTGTTTCAAAAAAGACTATGTAAAATGGAACAGAATTAAGAAATATATAAAATACTTAACAATAAAAAACTGCCAAAACATATGAAAGTTGATTGATAAGAATGATAAAATTTTCTGATCAGCTGACGCTGACAAAATCATTTGGTTTAAGGTATTTTCGAGCGCGCTAATTTTAAATTTCAACTTACCTTTTCAATACGGTCCTCCTGAGCGTAAAGTGGTTGATTTTGTTTCTGAGAGATTTTAATTCTATGAATTTGAATAGTATCAGTAAATTTCCACCATTCTGCTTGGAACATAAATCATTTGCGTCGTTAATGGTTTGTGTTATTTTCGATCGTGCTAATTTAAAATGTCAGCTCACCTTTTTTAAAACGGTTGGTTTGGGTTTAAGTTTTCCAATTTTGCTGAAATTTTTTCTATTGTAGAAAGTTTGTTGTCGTAATGACCACTTTTGTATCAGAGTAACTGGAATGAGTTACTGAAGAATCGATGGAATTTATCATTGACTGCAGAATCTGTAAAAAATTACTTACTATGGCTTTATTGACTTCTGACTGAATACTTGTAGAGCTGTTTAAACGTTGATCAAACCCATAATTTGCCGTGACTGTGCATTCTTCAAAAATTCCTTTACATTTTCATGAGCTATGGTAATCCTCACCACAATGCATGTAGGTGACTAAAGCTTCCAGCAACTCAAACTTCATATTGTTTGATATCTTATGAGTTAGGTATAGCTACTGAGGAATCGATGAAATTAGTCTCAAAACTGGTAAAAAGTTACTTACTGGCTTTATGATTGCATATTGCCGTTTCATAATTGATACTTTTTTCTGATGCTAAATTTTTAGTACCCCATCTCCCCCTCAAAAAAAACAACTTCAGTTTTATTTTTAATGTCAATTGTTGACTAATTTTTGCGAAAATGAATTAAAGGCATAGGTAATCAATCGTACAACATGCATTCAAATATCCTAACCTGAGAATAAAACAGGACGAGAATGAAATATTCTTAACAGGGAGGGGATAAAATTTTGGGGTCCCCCAATCGGTGAATCCGCCAGGGACCCTCAACCAACCGGGTCCGCGCCTTGTACCGAGCGAGGACTCGATGAAATTAGCTTCAGAACCAGTAAAAAGTTACTTACTCATAGCTAGCCCTCCAGTGAGTAGTGGTAAATCAGGAAATATAAATCTAACTATGTTATAAATTGATAAATAAAATGTAATAATTGAATCAACTCATGAAAATCTCAATAGACGATCTCCAAATGGACAGCTGAGTTGAATTTCACCAGAACTTCTTTACCTTTTCCTCGAGTGCTTTATTTTCTCTCCTTATACCATCGTCAGCTTTCTTGTCTAGTCCCATTCTTTCGTTTTCTAGGAACTCGTTGCTTATGGTACTTTGGACTTTTGGAATTTTCTGCGAGAAAACGAGGTCAAGTTAGTCTGGCAATTTCTAGCAACAGCGAGACATGATTCAACGATCGAATGATCAAAAAATTTATAAATTCAAAACTGATACGAACTAAATTGCTGGTGATTGCTGCAATTTGAAGAAAATCTGTCCTCGGTGTATGTATCAAAGGTATGCAGTTGAGAGTGATATTAGAAAAATGTTTACCCCACTCTTTTGGTCAACTTTGAAATTACAAATTGACCTGGTAGATAGGTACTTAGGTAGGTAGTTATATCGTTTGTCGCGTTCTCAATAGTGCTGATTTCAAATTTCAACTCATTATCTTGATAGAAGCTACTTGAGCTGTGCAATTATACCTACTCTACAAATTTTTGGAGAAAATTCAAAAAATCCTGTCGTTTATAATTTGCAGTGTTTTTAAGCGTATTAATTTTAAATTTCAACTTACCTACTCTTTTGATGCGGGTCTTCTCGATCTGGAACAGTTATTGCGTCCATTATTGTCTTGCGTTGGAGTGGAAAAGTTGTAGGTAACTACCTGTACTGATTTACCGAAGTACGATTTATTGGGTCTTCAGGTAAGCTGATTCCGAATTTCAAATTGATTTCTTGATCCGCTTTCTCTTCTAATCTCAGCCTAGCGAAGCAAGTATTAATGATATTCCAATTCTCTGAATTATTGTAGGAGTAGATATGTACTGTGAATCAATGGATTCTCACTGATTAGGTATTTAGTTATAGCAGATTTTCGTCAGTTTTGAATAACAATATCCAAAATCATGCAGTCCTTCGCTGATATTGCGATTCTGAACCATTTTCATTTGAATATTTAGTCAGAACTTCGGTTACCACTACCATTATTGATGCAATTGGCCTCCTAGATTTCCACTAATGATTCGGTGAATTTTCATCATTTTTGTGTCAGAGTAACCGGAATAAGTTACTGAAGAATCGATGAAATTAGCATTAATAACTGCAGAATCTGTAAAAAAATTACTTACTGGCTTTATTGACTTTTGACTGACCATTCGCGATTTGAAACGAGGTTTGTTGTTTCAGGACAATTACACCATTAATACGTAAATGCCCGAGCCACAGAGTGAATGTATAATGTAGCCTTGATATCCCTTCACCTTAGTCCTTCGGGCTCACAATCGGCCCACTAATTTCTAAAGTTTTGAAACAGTCACTTGTCTGTGGGTGCTTTTAAATATCTACGCGAATTTTAAATTTCGGCTAATTTCATTAGTACGGGTCTTCTGAACAAATTACGTAATTCAAAATGAGATTCCATTTTAGTCTACGTATTTGAAGAATCGTGGGGATGCAATCATGATTTACTGAGGTTTCAGAAGAGCTGATTCCAAATTTAGGATTCATTTTTCTGAGCATCATTTACGATACGTATTTGAATTCTATACGAGCTTGAATTTGTACTTACTATCGGTAAATTTCCGGCATTCTGCTCGAAACAATATCCAAAATCGAGTTGCTCGGTGAAGAATCGTTGAAATTTGTATCATTCAAAGTCTAATCAGTTTTAGTTTAGGTTCAAGTTTTCCGATTTTACTGAAACTTTTGAGGGTTGTATTCACTCAATTTCCACTCTGATCATTTAGTTAGATATAGCAGATTTTTGTTAGTTTTGAGTAACAATCAGTCATTAACTTCGATTTCCACTGATACTAGTGATTCAGTAGGCGATTTGGATTTTTACTGATCATTCGGCGAATTTTTACCACTTTTGTATCAGAGTAGGTAACCGGAATGAGTTACTGAAGAATCGATGGAATTTAGCATTGACTGCAGAATCTGTAAAAATTACTTACTATGGCTTTATTGACTTTTGACTGAATACGATGCCCCGTATTTTCGATTCGAATTAGCCGGTAATCACTGTGAGGGTCCTTGTTTGGTCAAATTGTGGAATTTCTTCTTAGCCTATTTGAAAAATCCATCGACCTTTTAGTTAACCTAGACGACTACTCTAATGCAAACTAAGGGTACTGGTTTTGTCGCCAACTCTGTGGATTTCAAATTAGAAACAAACGCATCTGCGCATGTCTCAGGAATTGATGCTTGTGAACAGTAAACGGAAACACCCCTAGCACCCCCACTTCCACCATTACTCCACGGACAACAAATACACACACACGTTTCCTGAGACATGCGCAGATGCGTTTGTTTCTAATTTGAAATCAACAGAGTTGACGACATAACCAGTGGGATAATTTTGCGTATGAGTAGCCGTCTTGGTTAACTAAAAGGTCGATGGAAAAATCTTATGACCCAATGGATTTATTGATGTTTCAGAAGAGCTGAAAGCGTAATAATTTTAAATTTCAACTTACTTACCTACTTTAATGATACGGGTCTTCTGTGTCCAATTCCATGTCTGAATTCGAAGCGGTGCGTTTTCAATCAGCTTGAAAAAGTTGAAATGACCTAAGTTATGATTTGCTGGGTTTTCAGAAAAGCTGATTACAAATGTCAAATTCATTTTTTGATCCGATTTCCCTTCATAATCACAGGACAGCGAAGCAAGTACATATTAATCAACGATAGGGTATTCCAATAATTGTCTGCATTGTACGAGTATAGGATCAATTTAGAATCGCACTGATCATTTGCATAATTGGCAAATTTTCGTCAATTTTGAGTAATACACCTAATATCCGAAATCGAGTCCCTCGCTGATATTTCAATTCTCATTGGGTAAAAATTCACTGCCTAGTTCAGAGAACCATTTTTATTTATTACTGTAACGCTATCAGTTTTTCAAAAATTTGAAAAAATCAACTGTCTCCATTTTTTTACACATTGATAATTATAATTTGGTTCTGCCGGGATCTCAGCACCTAAAATGAAAAATTCCATCAGGTACCAATTAATTTTGGTCAACTCTAAATACAGATTGAAAATCACTTGGCGTATCGTTTATCCTAGATATTAATTTGATGTCGATGAGTTCAAATTTCATCTCATTTTTTTGATACGAGTTCCTCGAACCCAGCAATGAACTTACAAATTTTTGAAATATTGAAAAAGTTGCGTCGTTTATGGTTTGTGGTATTTTCAAGCGCGCTAATTTTAAATATCAACTTACTTTTTTAATACGAGACTTCTGAACTTCTGGAGTTGCAATTACTCCTAGTTCCGATTGCCTTAATTGCTCGTGATTGCTACAATCGAAGAAAATCTTTATGTGATGTATTAAAGGTAGCCTAATCGGGAGTCATTTCAAAAAAAATTACCCTACTCTTTTGATCAACTTTGAAATACATAACAAATTGACTTGGCATACCTATCGTTTGTCACGTTATCAATAGTACTGATTATACAAATTTCAACTCATTGTCTGGATAGAAGCTATAAGTACTTGGGCTGTGCATTGTGCAATTACTCTACAAATTATAGAAAAAATTGAAGCAATCTCTGTCGTTTATAATTTACCATCACGTTGTTTTCAAACGTGCTAATTTTGAATTTCAACTTACTTTTTTGATACGGGTCCTCCGAACCTGGCTTTCATTCGTTTCATCCGAAACGTTTTTTGTATGATCCTCTTTCCCTTCTAATCTCAATGCAGCAAAGCAAGTATAGGTATTAATGATACTGGTATTCCAATTCTCTGCATTGTACATAGGTACTGTGAATCAATGGATTCTCACTGATTAGGTAGGTATTTAATTAGCAGATTTTCATCAGTTTTGACTAACAATATCCAAAATCGAATCCCTAGTTGATACTGTATTTCCCCTATCGGGTAAAAAATTCACTAGATCAGTGAACCATTTTCATTTGTTCAGTCAAGACTTTGGTTACATTCCACTAGGTACCTACTACTATAGTGATTCAATTGGCGATCTAGATTTTCACTGATCATTCGGTGAATTTTTACCATCTTGGTGTCAGAGTAACCGGAATAAGTTACTGAAGAATCGATGGAATTAGCATTGATTGCAGAATCTATAAAACAATAATTACTTACTAGCTTTATTGACACTTTATTTGATTTTTATTTTCTGATCCATCTGCTTAAAATACCCGGCACGTGAGCACTTGATAGAAGCTACTTGGACAGTGCAATTATTCTAGAAATATTTGGAAAAAATTGAAGAATTCCTTCCTGTAATTTGCAATTTGCATAGTGTTTTCAAGCGTACAAATTTTAAATTTCAACGTACTTTTTCGATAAATGGGGGTCTTCTGGACCTGAATTTCCGTTGCTTAATCCCATGTTTCGATCATGTTGAATTGAAAAATTCGTAATGACCTATAGGTATGATTTGATGGGTCTTCAGAGAAACTGATTCTAAATTTCAAATTTATTTTTTGATCCGTTTTCCCTTCTAATCTCAGCTTAGTGAAGCAAATATTAATGATATTCCAATTCTCTAAATTATTGTTCGAGAAGATGTGTACTGTGAACCAATGGATTCTCACTGATTATTTAATGAGTAAGTAGATTTTCGTCAGTTTTGAGTATCGATATCCAAAATCGAGTCCTTCGCTGACTTTTCTATTCCCATCGGGTGAAAATTCGCTAGGTCAGTGAACCATTTTCATTTATTTAGTCATTGCTTCGGTACCAATACCACTATCGATGCTGTCAGCGATCTAGATTTTCACTGATGATTCGGTGAATTTTTATCATTTTTATGTCAGAGTAACCGGAATAAGTTACTGAAGAATCGATGGAATTAGCATTACCTGCAGAATCTGTAAAAAATTACTTACTGGCTTTATTGACGTTTGACTAAATTAAATTTCAACTTACTTAAGTGATACAGGTCTTCTGAACAAATCATGTACTTTTTAGTCTTCTTAATGGGGTATTCTTCTTAACCTATTCAAAGAATCGTGTGGCCCGTGATTTACCTTATTGAGGTTTTAGAAGAGCTGATTTCAAATGGATCATTCCAAGCATAATCATTAATAATCTTGGTTTGGGTACAAGTTTTCAAATTTTGCTGAAATTTTTTGGGTAGTGTGCTTTTTATTTCCGCGCTGTTGAAAATTTGTGGTCGTAATGACCAGTCTTATATAGTTTCGATTGCACGTGATTACTGTAACTCGAAGAAAATCTGTTTTAGGTGTATTAGAGGTAGCCTAATTGGGAGTATCAAATTTCAAAAAAAAAATCACCCCATTCTTTTGGTCAACTTTGAAATTACAAAGTGACATGGCATATCGTTTGTCACGTTCTCAGTGGTGCTGATTTAAAATTTCAACTCATTATCTCGATATAGAAGCTATTATTGGACTGTGCAATTACTCAAGTAGATACCTACTCTATAAATTTTAGAAAAAATTTAAGAAATCCTGTCATTTGCAATTTGCGGTGTTTTCAAGCGTACTAATTTTAAATTTCAACTTACTTTTTTGATATGGGTCTTCTGGGCCCAAGTTCTCTTGGTTTTCGGTTCATACAACATTTTTTCATATTGAATTGAAAAAGTCGTAATGACCTAGGTATGATTTGTGGGTCGTTCAGAGAAGCTGATTACAAATTTCTAATTCATTTTTCGATCCAATTTCCCTTCTAATCTCAGCGTAGCAAATTCCAATTCTTTGCATTATATCGCCCGAGTAGATAATATACTGCGAATCAATGGATTCTCACGGATTTCCTATTTAATTGGTAGATTTGATTTTCGTCAGTTTTGAGTAACAATACTTACCCAACATCGAGTGTCTCGCGAGTGAGAGATCTGCTGATATTTCAATTCGTATCCGGTGAAAATTCGCTTGGTCAGTGAAGCATTTTCATTTATCAAGTCAGGACTTTGGTTACCACCACCACCACTATATTGATGCAATTGGCGATATAGATTTTCACTGCTGATATGGTGAATTTTTATCGTTTTTGCGTCCGAGTAACCGGAATAAGTTACTGAAGAATCGATGGAATTGGCATTAATTGACTGCAGAATGTGTAAAAAATGACGTACTGGATTTATTGCCTTTTGACTGAATGTGACGTGCTGCAATCTTTGGGTTTCACAATCGGTTCACCAATTTTTAAAATTTCGAAACAGTCGTATTGTCTGTGGTGTTTTTAAATGCGCTAATTTTAAATCTCAACTTACCTACTTTATTTCTGACGTCAAGTACCCTACAATTGTGAAATTTCTTCTTAGGTTACCTACTACTTGAGGAATCGTAGGACCCACGATTTATTGAGGTTTCAAAAGAGCTGATTTCAAATTTGGGATTTATTTTTTTGATATCGATGTTCCTCAAAACCCACAATAAACCTATGAATTTTTGAAAAAATTGCGTCGTTTGTGGTTTGTGTTATTTTCGAGTGCAATTAATTTTAAATGTCAACAGACTTTTTCAATTCCTACGGGGATTCTGAACTTTAAGCAAGGGTTTTGAACTGCAGCCAATCCTATTGAAATTTGGGTCATTCCAAGCCTGATCAGTCTTGGTTTTGGTTTAGATTTTCCGATTTTCTGAAATTTTTTTGGGTGGTGTTCTTTCATTTTCCACTGTAGAAAGTTTTGTGTAATTGCTCGTGATTTCTGCAACTCGAAGAAAGTCGGTCCTCAGTGCAGGTATCAAAGGTAATTGAGAGTTATTTCAAAAAAATATTTATCCCACTCTTTTTGTCAACTTTGACATTACAAATCGACTTGGTAGATACAACATCGTTTGTCACGTTCTCAATATTGCTGATTTCAAATTTCAGCTCATATTATTTGGGTAGAAGCTACTTGAGCTGTGTATATTACGTACTTACTCTGCAAGTTTTAGGAAAAAAATTGAAGAAATCCTGTAGTTTATAATTTGCGGTATTTTTCAAGCGTACCAATTTTGAATTTCAACTTACTTTTTTGATACGGGTCTTCTGGACCTTAATATTTCGTTTCTGTACGCTGTTGTTTGGTTTTGTATTGAATTGAAAAAGTTGTAACGACCCAAGTATGATTTGTTGGGTTTTCAGAGAAGCTGATTCCAAATTTCAAATCCATTTTTTGATCTGCTTTCCCTTTTATATAATCTCAGGGCAGAAAAACAAATATTAATGATATTCCAATCTGCATTGAATTTGTAAGTATATGTACTGTGAATCAATATGGATTCTCACTGATTATTTAGTCAGCAGATTTCCGTCAGTTTTGAATAACAGTATCCAAATCCGAGTCCCTCGCTGATATTACGATTCCTATCAGATGAAAATTCACTACCTATAGTTCAGAGAACCATTTTCGTTTATTCAGTCAGAACTTCAGTTACCACTAATAGTCCTGCTGGTGATTCAGTAGGCGATCTAGATTTTTACTCATCGTTCAATGAATTTTTACCACTTTTGTGTCAGAGTAACCGGAATGAG
Source organism: Planococcus citri (assembly GCF_950023065.1). NCBI lineage: Eukaryota > Metazoa > Arthropoda > Insecta > Hemiptera > Pseudococcidae > Planococcus > Planococcus citri. Next base: position 73,783,070 of record NC_088679.1, on the reverse strand, counting down.
TTACTGAAGAATCGATGGAATTACAGTATTGACTGCAGAATCTGTAAAAAAATTACTTACTATGGCTTTATTGACTTTTGACTGAATACGTGAAGGTTGTATGGCCCGTTTCTTGTCAAATTGTGGAATGTCATCTTAGCGTATTTGAAGGATCTTGTGACCCATGATTTTATTGATGTTTCAGAGGAACTGATTTCAACTTTGTTCGACGTTGATTGAATCCATAATCTGTCGCGATTGTTCATTCTTTGAAAATTCCTTTACATTTTCACGAGCTATATTAATCCTCAGCGCAATACATGTACGTGACCAAAGCTTCCAGCAACTCAAACTTCATATCGTTTGATAGTATGTATGAGTTACTGAGGAATCGATGAAATTAATTCAAAACCAGTAAAAAGTTACTTACCAGCTTCATGATTGCATATTTGCTGTTGGAGCAAGTAACCGAATCTAAGAAAAAGCAGGACGAGAAAATATTCTTAAGAGGGAGAGGATAAAATTTCGGAGTCCCCATTCGGTGCATACGCCAGGGACTCTCAAGCAACCCGGTCCGCGTCTGGACCGAGAATTCGATGAAATTAGCTTCAGAACCAGTAAAAAGTTACTCACTACTTACTCTTAGCCAGCTCTCTGGTAATAAGCTTATGTAGGTAGAGGTACGTGCTAATACGTAAATTAGTAAATAAAGCGTAAATGTTGAATCAAATCGTAAAAATCTCAATAGACGATCTCCGAATGGGCAGCTGAATTTCACCAGAACTTGTTTACCTTTTCCTCGAGCGCTTTATGACAACTTCTTGTTTTCTTGGGAATTATTTACAAAAAAATATGGTATTAACTTTTTCGTAATTTTTGTTGAAAAAGTGAGACTTTTCGGCAATTTCTACCTAGCAACAGCGAGGCATGATTCAACGATCGAATGAGCAAAATGGACGGAATTGTAATTTGAATTTTAAAAAATGAAACGAATCACCTATTAGAAAAATATATAAATTCAAAACTGATAGTTACGAACAAATAAGTAGTCGAATGGAAAACATGAAATTTCAATTTACTTTTTTAAAACGAACCTTCTGAGCGTAAAATTGTTGATTTAGCTCAAGATACTCGAATTCTATACGAACTTGAATTGTGAGTATCAAGTAGGGCCATTCCAAGCCTAATCAGTCTTGGTTTGGGTTCAAGTTTTCCGATTCTGCTGACATTTTTTTGGCTGATGTTCTTTCTAGGTATATCTACTGGTGAAAATTTGTTGCATTGTAATGGTCAGTTTTGTTGTCTTGAATTGCTGGTGATTGCTGCAATTCGAAGAAAATCTGTCCTCGGTGTATGTATTAAAGGTATGCAGTTTAGAGTGATATTAGAAAAATGTTTACCCCACACTTTTGGTCAACTTTGAAATTACAAATTGACTTGGTAGGTAGGTACTTATATCGTTTGTCGCATTTTCAATAGTGCTGAAATTAGCATTAGCTGCAGAATTTGTAAAAAATTACTTACTGCCTTTATATGACGTTTGACTAAATGTCACGTAGTTATGATGCAATCTTTGGGTTTTACAATCGGCGCACCAATTTTTAAAATTTTGAAACAATCGTATTGTCTGTGGGTGTTTTTAAATACCTACGCGAATTTTAAATTTCGGCTTACTTCATTTTAGTACGAGTCTTCTGAACAAATTAATCCAAAATGAGATTCCATTTTAGCCTATTTGAAGAATCGTGGGGACCAGTGATTTATTGAGGTTTCAGAAGAGCTGATTTCAAATTTAGGATTCATTTTTCTGATACCGCGAGTTCCTCGAACCCCGCAGTCAACCTAGGTACGAATTTTTGAAATATTTGAAAAATTGCGTCGTTTATGGTTTGCGTTACGAGTATTTTCGATCACGCTGATTTTAAATGTCAACTTACTTTTTTTTTAATGGGAATTCTGAACTTATCTAAATGAGATTTTTCTTAACTAAACTGTGCGATTTGAATCCTCGTTTTGCTCGTTCTCTTCATCTTCACAGTGCAGTGCAGCATAGCATCATTTACGATATTATTTGAATTCTATACGAGCTTGAATTTGTATTTATCAGTAAATTTCCGGCATTCTGCTCGAAACAATATCCAAAATCGAGTTGCTCGCTGTAGAATTCGCGTTATTCGAATAACGAAATCATTAAATAAAATATTATTAATCGTATATTTACATAATAATGAACGCATTACATATTCGGATATTAATGTGTCGTAAGTAAGAGATAAAGATAAATGCCGTAAACGAGGCGGCTATAACGTTGCAACGTAAATGCAACGTTGTCAGATTTGGTTCATTCGAACCGAATGTGGATACACTACAGTCTTCCCGGTGGCGAAATGAAATAAATGTTTCATTTATTTAAGACGTAATCGTTGAACTTCGAAGGGATTCGAATTTCGCGCTTCGGGCGACCAATTGTAGTGTCCTGGACTCTTGGACTCGAATGTTCAGTTGAGCTCGATGGTGCAGCTGGACTGCTCACATATCCCGACGGTTCCGGCGGCGGATCGTTACTTCGTATTTCAGGGATCTCAACGGCGGCAGGTTGAGGAGTCACGCTCGACTGAAATTCTTTGAGATGAGAACTATTTCGAGTATAGGTACGACCTCCTTTACTGATGTCGACCTCGGTACCTCGAGTTGCTACGACTGTCGCTGGCTCTGGGTCGAAACTTGGCGTGAGCTTGTTCGTTTTCTGCTCGTTTCGGACTAAGACCTGTTGACCTGGTACGAACCGGGTGGCGTGACGACTATCGTTGGCGTATATTTGACCCTTGTATTTCCGTAGATTTTCTCTATCTTCCATCTCGGGATCGGCTTGATAGTTTTGAATCGATGGAATTTGGTCACGTGGGCGGAAACGAAACACCAACTCGGCAGGAGCTACTCCAGTTGCGTGATTAGGAGTATTTCGCATCATGAGTAGAAATTTCTGGATTTCGTTTCTCCAATCCTTCCCCTCGATTTGAGCAATTTTCAGGGTCTTGAGGATGTTTCGGTTTTGTCTTTCTACGGCTCCGTTGGACTGCGGCCAAAACGGTGTTGAGTAAAACATACGAATGCCATACTCGTTGCAGAAACTTTCAACTTCGCTTGCGTGATGTTGCGGAGCATTATCGCACGTGATGATGGACGGGTAACCGTATCTAGCGAAAATTTCATGCAAGGTTTCAACGATGAATTTTGCCGTAGATGTCTTCGTGATTTTGATTTCGTAGAACCGGCTGTATAAATCGACTACTACGAAAAGGTAATCGCCTGAGGGTAACGGTCCCATGAAGTCGAAAGCGACTTGATCCCAAGGACGTTCCGGCAATAGACGACGACGTATCGGTTCGGGCGGCTCGAATTTCGCAACTGCTTGGCAGGCTGGACACGTTTTTACTTTGTGTTCGGCTTCAGCGTAAATGTTTGGCCACCAAACCTTCGTTCGAAGACGCGCTTTCAGGCTGACAATACCAGGATGACCTTCGTGGGCAAGGTCTAAAACACGTTGGCGTAACTGAGAAGGTACGACGATTCGGTCTCCACGTAGAATGATGTCGTTGTATACGCTGAGTTCACTGCTGATAGCGGTATAGGCAGCTGGCATTTTGGACCAATTGTTAGACTCGATAGCGTTACGTAGTTCGACGAATTCGGGATCATTCAGGGAAGCTTGTTCGATTTCTTTCAGCGTCATCAGCTTCGGAATGCTGGCATTGATGACAAGATGAATATATGACTCGACGTGATCGTGCGAACGGTCAGTACTGGATACTAGTCGACTAAGGGGGTCGGCGATATTGTTTTTCCCCGCTTTGTGGACCAACTCGAAGTCATATCCCTGCAAACGAAGGTGCCATCGCTGTACTCTCAAGCTCTGGTTTAGATCGCTTGACGTTAAGATCAGCTGGATCGGTTTGTTGTCTGTGATAAGCTGGAAGCGGCGCCCGTATAAGTAATAATGGAAACGCTCTACTCCCCAGACAAGGGCAAGGGCTTCCTTCTCCAGCTGAGAGTACCTTCGTTCTACGTCGGTTAACGTCTTGCTAGCGAAATCGACGTACTCAGGACCTTCGGCGCCTATTTGAACTAGGACTGCACCGAGCGCATTTGGACCCGCATCGCAATACAGCTGTGTTGTGTATCGCGGATTGAAATTCTTCAGGATGCGGTCCGTGGTCAACTGAGCTTTCAGTGCTTGAAACGCACTTTCGTGTTCTTGTTCCCATTTGAAATGAACGTTTTTGCGCGTGATATCGTACAACGGTGCTGCGATAGCGCTGTAATTCGGAATGAAACGACGTACAAAATTAACGAAGCCCAGGAAGCTTTCAACTTCGGCCTTGGACGTTGGTGCGGACCATTCCAAGATTTTGGCTCGTTTTTCGTCTGAAACTTGAATTCCACCTGGAACGATGGTGAAACCAACATACTCGATTTTCGTCGCGTAGAAGATGCATTTATCGTAGTTCAGCGTGAGACCATTTTGCTCGAGCAAGTCGATCACTTGATTTACATAACGGAACAGTTCTTCTTCTGAGTTAGCGAATATGAAGATATCGTCAGCTGAATTGATTGCGAAACCAAGAAGCTTCAGAAGTTTGCGCAGGATACTTTGGAAAATACCAGGTGCGCATTTTATTCCAAACATGAGACGTTTTGAACGGAATAAACCTCGATGCGTTATGAACGTTGTAATCACCCTGGACTTAATCTTGAGTAAGATCTGGTAAAATGCACGGCGTAAATCGAGACGGGCGAAACACTTTGCGCTCTTAACAGCGGCGCGAATATCCTCCATCGTTGTGAACGGATAATCTTCAGTGATGATCGCTTTGTTTGCATCACGCATATCGACACAAATACGAATTTTGTCGTTATGGTGTGAAATTACCATATTCGATACCCACGGTGACGGAGTATCTACCGGCTCGATGATGTCGTTTTCCAGCATACTGTCGAGTTCCTCGTCGATTTGATCTCGTAGATTGAGCGGTATGGGTCTAGGTTTCTGTCGATGCGGCGGTACGGACTCGTCGATGGGAATGTCTATTTCAACATCCTTCAGTAAACCAATCCCTTGGAAAACTTTGCGATTCGGTGAAATCGTCGAAGTTACGGCGTTAACGTTGGACTGTGGTATGCGAATCTCCAACACTCCAAGATCAGTCGCTGTTTCTCGAGACAATAACGCTGGTACATTGTCCTGGTCGACGACTACGATTTCGGCCACTAGCGAACGATTACCAACACAAATTTCTGCGGAGAATTTGCCAACTATTGCGAGAGGCTCCGAAGCACCGAATGCAAATAGCTTTTTATTTTCATCGTTACGCACTTGAGACACGACTTTAACGTTGCGACTTTTCAACGAACACCAATCACTTTTCGATATGATGTTTTCATCAGCACCAGAATCTACGGTGAACGCAAACTGAACTCCTCCGACGGCGCAAGGAAGTTCTTTGGCACGAGCTTTACTCGAAACGTGGAACACGTAGTTAACCGTACTAACTTGATTTACCGATTTCTTCCCCGAGGCGGACGAATTTTCGCTTTTTTCATCAGACGACCTTGGCGGTTTCTTTCTATCACGGCGGCGCGATTTATTCTGAGGTTTATCCTCCTTCTGATTCTTCTTTGCGTGACAGACGCTATCGAAATGACCAATTTTATGGCAGAAACGGCATTCTTTTCCCACTGCTGGACAAGAATCATCTTTCGTACGATGTTTGGACGAACCGCAACCATAACAACTGATTTTCGAATCATTCGATCGTGTAGAATTCGACGACGCAATTCTATTTATCGAGTTTACTCCAGGTATGGACGCTGGTGTAGATTTCGGCTCAAACGCTGACAACTGTGACGACACGGTTTCGATTTTCTGAGCAATTTCTTGAATAGCGCCTACTGACAGTACTCTCTTTTCAAGACATTCTTTGCGTATTTCTCCGTTACAACATCCGGCGACGATTTGTTGACAGAGTTGAGCATCTTCGTCAGAGTACTCACATTTCGTCACTTGTCGTCGTAAACGATTAATAAACTGTTCGGTCAGTTCATCCGGACGTTGGATTATTTTACTGAACACATACCTTTCGTAAGTAACGTTGCTTTTAGGAATGAAGTATGCGTCTAAAAGCCTTATGGTCTGTTGATACCAAGTTTCCTCGTCGGATTTCGTTTCGTTACCAGGTATTGCATAATAAATATCTTGCAAATCCATACCACCTAGTGATAACAGGGTAGCTTGCTTCCGTTTATCGTCTGTGTATCCTTTCGAAAGAATATATAGGTCGACAGCTCGCTTCCATCGAATCCATTCCGAGGAAGCTGAAGTTGAGTGGACATCAAACGCTTTGATGTTGGATTGATCCATTTTCGAAAACGGAGTTTTACCACACAACACTGCACTGATAATTACGAAATTACCGGCACTTTAAAACTGTCTTTTTACTTTCACCGACTGCGCCATTGTAGAATTCGCGTTATTCGAATAACGAAATCATTAAATAAAATATTATTAATCGTATATTTACATAATAATGAACGCATTACATATTCGGATATTAATGTGTCGTAAGTAAGAGATAAAGATAAATGCCGTAAACGAGGCGGCTATAACGTTGCAACGTAAATGCAACGTTGTCAGATTTGGTTCATTCGAACCGAACGTGGATACACTACACTCGCTGAAGAATTGTTGAAATTTGTATCGTTCCCAAGACTAATCAGTCTTAGTTTGGGTTCAAGTTTTCCGATTTTGTTGAAACTTTTTAAGGTTGTATTCATTCAATTTCTACTGTAGAAGCTTGTTATCATAATGACCAGTTTTGTATAGTCTTGGTTGCTCGTGATTGCTATACAACTCGAAGAAAATCTGTTCGCGGTGTATAAAGGTAGGTAATTAAGAGTGATTTCAAAAATATTTACCCCACTGTTTTGGTCAATTTTGAAATTATTACAAATTGACTTAATAGGTACTTATATCGTTTGTCACGTTCTCAACGGTGTTGATTTCAAATTTCAACACATTGTCTTGTTAGAAGCTACTTGACCTGTGCAATCACTCTACAAATTTTTGGAAAAAATTGAAGAAATCCTGGTGTAGTTTATAATTTACTGCGGTGTTTTCAAGCGTTATAATTTTAAATTTCAACTTACTTTTTTGATATGGGTCTTCTGGACCTCATACTAACTAATAAATTTGTTGTGGTTGGCTTTGTTTGGGTTTGTATTGAATTGAAAAATGTTGTAATGACCTAAGTATGATTTGTTGGGTTCTCAGAGAAGCTGATTCCAAATTTCAAATTCCATTTTTTGATTTGCTTTCCCTTATATAAAATCTCAGCTTATCAAAGCAAATATTAATGATATTCCAATTCTCCGCATTATTGCGTATGGGTAAGTAGATATAGGTACCTATGTACTGTGAATCAATGTATGGATTCTCACTGATTATTTATAGAGTTGTACATAGCACATTTTTGTTAGTTTTGAGTAACAATATCCAAAGTCGAGTCTCTCGCTGATATTTCCATTCCTATCGGGTGAAAATTCACTACCTACTTCAGAGAACAATTTTCATTTATTCAGTCATAACTTCGATTTCCACTGATACTATTGATTCAGTAGGCGATTTGGATTTGTACTGATCATTCGGTGAATTTTTACTACTTTTGTATCAGAGTAACCGGAATGAGTTACAGAAGAATCGATGGAATTATAGCATTGACTGCAGAAGTTGTAAAAAAAATTACTTACTATGGTTTTATCGACTTTTGACTGAATAAGTTTGTAGGTAGTATTTCCTCTCAGCATATTTAAAAAAACTTGTAACCCATGATTTATTGATGTTTCAGAAGAGCTGATTTTCAGCTTTGTTCGACCGTTGATCAAATCCATAATCTGCCGTGACTGTGCATTCTTCAAAAATTCCTTCACATTTTCACGAGCTATGGTAATTCTCACCACAATACATGTAGGTGACCATATAGCTTCCAGCAACTCAAACTTCATATCGTTTGATATTATACGAGTTACTGAGGAATCGATGAAATTAGTTTCAAAACCAGTAAAAAGTTACCTACCGGCTTTGTGATTACATATTGCCATTTGATAACCGATATTTTGTTTTCTCATGGTAAATTTTTAGTCTCCCAGTTTTATTTAATGTCAATTTATTGTTGACTAATTTTTGCGAAACTGAATTAAAAAGCAATACCTAGTCAATCTTACAACATGCGTTCAAATATCCGAACCTGAGAAAAAACAGGACGAGAAATATTCTTAAAAGGTAGGGGATAAAATTTCGGGGTCCCCATTCGGTGCATCCGCCAGGGACCCTTAACTAACCGGGTCCGCGCCTGGACCGAGGACTCGATGAAATTAGCTTCAGAACCAGTAAAAAGTTACTTACTCATAGCCAGCCCTCCAGTGAGTAGCAGTAAATCTCAAACACAGTAAAATTAGGATAAGTGGACGTAGATTTTCCACTAAAGTAGGTTTCACTTATATGTAGAGGTTGAACAAATTGGAATTATGGAGGGTTTGTTTCCCTCTGCCACTTCCACATCTAAACTTATGTTAAAGTAAAGTACCATATAGGTGGAATTTTTTTCTGAGTAGCAGATGAACCTCTGGAACTGAAATGTTGCTTTCGTTTTACCTCTATAAGTGAAATTCCCTTTCTTCTTACCTCTTTAACTGAAACGAATTCCATTTCTGGAGGTGCTGTTATGATAAATGGTTCAGTTAAAGAGGTAAGAAGGAAAAGAATTTCACTTATAGAGGTAAAACGAAAGCAACATTTTAGTTCCAGAAGTTCTGCTACTCAAAACAAAATTCCACTTATACAGGTTCTGTTTTCATTTATAGAGGTGATTTTCAACATAGCTTTAGGAAGGGAAGTGCTAGGGAAACGAATTTTATTCCACTTATCCAAGTTTGACTGTAGTCACTTTTTGAAAAAACGAAAATTTCTGACACCATTTTTTTTTTTACAAAAAGCAGAACTTCGACAACTTCTTGTTTTCTTGGGAATTACCTATTGACCAAAAAATTAGGGATATTATTTTTTTGTGATTTCTGTTGAAAAAGCGAGACTTTTTGGTAATTTCTGGCAAGAGCGAGACATGATTTAATTAAGGTACCCATCAACGTTCGAATGAGCATAACAGACGGAATTGTAATTTGACGAATTTTAAAAAAATGAAACGAATTACCTATTAGAAAAATTTATAAATTCAAAACTGATACGAAAAAATAAGTAGTCGAATGAAAAACATGAAACTTCAATTTACCTTTTTAATACGGACCTTCTGAGCGCGAAGCTGTTGTTTTATCCGGATACTTCTGCTTGGAACAATATCCAAAAATCCAAAAATCTAGTCGTTCATTGAAGAATCGTTGAAATTTGGGTCATTCCAAGTCCAATCAGTCTTGGTTTGGGTCCAAGTTTCACGATCTTGCTGACATTTTTTTGGGTGATGTTCTTTATATTTCCATTGTTGATAATTTCTTGTGGTATGATCAGTTTTGTAGTCTTATAGCTCGTGATTGCAGCAATGGTGCCCAATTGAGAGTGATTTCAAAAATATTTATCCCACTCGTTTGGTAATAAAGTTTGAAATTTCAAAATGACTTGGCAGGTATATTGTTTGCCACGTTCTCAATAGTGCTGATTTAAAATGTCAACTCATTGTCTTGATAGAAGCTACTTAAGCTGTGCAAATTACTCCGCAAATTTTTTGAAAAAATTGAAGAAATCTTGTCGTTTTCAATTTGCAGTGTTTTCAAGCGTACTAATTTTAAATTTCAACTTACTTTTTTGATACGGGTCTTCTGGACCTGCGATTTATTTTTCAATCCGTTTTCCCTTCTAATTTCAACGCAGCTAAGCAAATATTAATGAAATTCCAACTCTCTGCAGTAGTACATAGTATATTGTCGAAGTAGACGTGTACTCGTACTTACTGTAAATCAACGGTTTCTCACTACCTAATTATTTAATGAGCAGATTTTCATCAGCATTGACGTTGAGTAACAATATCCAAAATCAAGTCCCTCGCTGATATTTCAATTCCTATCGGGTAAAAATTCACTAGATCAGTGACCACTTTCATTTATTCAGTGAGGAGTTGAGTTATACACAGACTAGTATCAGTGTTGGTTATCTAGATTTTCACTGGATGATTCGGTGAATTTTTACCATTTTTGTGTCATAGTAACCGGAATAAGTTACCTACTTGAAGAATCGATGAAATTAGCATTAGCTGCAGAAATTTACTTACTGGTTTTATATTGACTTTTCACTGAATGTAATAATGTTCAAATCCCTCACATGTGTTCTTCGGCCTCACAAAATTGGGCCACCAATTTTTAAAATTTTGAAACATTCGTATTGGTTTTAAAAACATTTACCTCACTCTTTTAATCAACTTTGAAATTACAAATTGACTTGGCATATCGTTTGTCGCGTTCTCAATAGTGCTGATTTCAAATTTCAACTCATTGTCTTGATAGAATCTAACTTGTACTTGGGCTGTGCAATTAACACTATCTACAAATTATAGAAAAGAATTGAAGAAATATTGTCTTTTACGATTTGCGGTGTTTTTAAACGTGCTAATTTTGAATTTCAACTTACTTTCGATACGACCTAACCATTGATTTTCCTAACTTTCCGGTCGTGCGATGATCGATTAATTGGCAGATTGGATTGTACATATGTAATATATAATGTAGAATGTAATTGATTGGTTGTTTTTTCATTAATTTTCAATTTTTCGTGTAAAACTGAAAAAAGCAAAGAAATTTAATCAACTTTGCCATTTTTTTTTCAAATCTAAAGATATGGAAACCTGAACCTAACTTGAAAATTATTTACAAAATTTTCAGGTTGGCTATATGCATAGGGGATAGGGGTAGATACTTACCTACCTATTTTTACTTTTTTTAAATTTAAATTTTAAGGTACCTAGTAATATAAAAACATCAAATCAGGTTTTTAATTTTTGATTCCGAACCCGATCCTCTTATCACTTCATTTTATCAGACACACAACACATCATAAGTAGGTACGACCATTTGCAGACAAAGTACATATCTCAACAATTCGCCATATTTAAAAACCAGCCAATCAAATGCCTTATTTACGTAGTTTACACAATTATTCTACTCGACGTATTTGACATTGTATTTTACATACATGTAGAATATTTTTCATCATTTTTGTGTCAGAGTAACCGGAATAAGTTACTGAAGAATCGATGAAATTTGCATCATGATTTTCTTGAATTCTTTTTTTTTTTTTGATGCACTCTCTTAATTTTAATGCAACAAAAAAGCATCATTCGTGATACCGTGTAAAAATTCACTAGATTAGCATTTCGGAGGTTCTCTATGTTCCCATGTTGGGGAAACAAATTGTTTTGAAGAGTTTAATATGATACCTTGCCCAATTAACCGAATCACAAAAAAGTCGAGCTTTCAAAAAAAATCAACTTGGAAAATGAAAGTTTTAAAAAAGCTCAAATCCTCAATTTCCAACAAAACAAATGAGCATGATTAGGATTTTTTTTTGAAAATAATTCAACAAAACGAGTAAAAAACATAGTCAAAAGCATTTTTTTTGAAAATATTTTTGAAAAATTATTAAGAAAAAAAATCACAATAACGATAGTAAAGAAGATCTCGAGGCAGTTCTCAAGTTGAGCAAGAAAAACTTGATGAAAAAAATGAATTTGACCAAAAAATCTAGGCCGCTAAGAAAGGACTTTTTACCTTAGATTTTTGTGTTTATTTTTGTCCAACTTGAGAACTGCTAGATCACCTTTTTTAATATCGTTATCGCGATATTTTTTTCTTAAATATTTTCAAATAGTGCTTTTGACAAATGTTTTTTACTTACTCATGTTGTCGAATTATTTTTGAAAAAAAATTCCAATTCATATTCATTTTGATCAGTTGGAAATTAAGGATTTTTTAGCATTTTCAAAACTTTCACTTTTCCAAATGATTTTTCTTCAAAAGCTCAACTTTTTTGTGATTCAGTCAGTTGGGCAGGGTACCCTATAGCACTCTTCAAAGCAATTTGTGTCCCCAAATTGCAAACCTATGATAACCTCCAGAAAGGGTCAATGAACCATTTTAAATTTATTGATGAGTAATTCGAAACATTTTATTATCACTACTACCTACTCGTAATTCAATTGGTAATTTAGATTTTCACTTGCGAATTAGTGAATTTGTACGAGTCAAGGAAGTATGCATTATGATAGATGACCTCGTTCAACGTTGGTTAAATACATAATCTTCAGCGACTGTGCATTCTTTAATAATTCCTTTTCATTTTCACGAGGAGCTTCCAGCAACTCGAACTTTCATGAATCGTTTAATATCACGAGTTACTGAGAAATCGACGAAATTAGCTTCAGAACCAGTAAAAAGTTACTTACTGCGTAGCTATAAGAATAATACATATGATCACAATTTTCGCGCGTATTTTTTTCTGGCTGCTTTAGTCTCTTTTTTTTATTTCTTTTTTTGTTTCAAATTAAGAATCGAACTTTTATAAAAAATCGATCAGGTAATTCAGTTGAAACCCAAAAAATTCACTTTTCACCTGAATAAACATTGTTTTCCTACTTCTCAAAACTAGCCTTTGCTTTCACTCCACTCGAGCCTGTTGGTTTTTCGGTTTAAAAATTGAAATTTCAAAAAACCCACAATTCAAATTCTAAAATTTTGAGCTAGAAAAGTGAACTAATTTTCAAAAAACATTGATTTTTTTACCTCTCAAAATATAAACTTTTAGAAGATTTTGCCCTCGCTTTGCTCCGGGTTAATTTCCATCTCTTTTCTAAGCTAAAAGAATTCATTTTTGAAACTTCCATAAATTCAAAAGAGAAATTGACAATTTTTTATGTATAAGCCAATGCGAATTACATCAACTGGCAAAATTGCCAATGCCATTTCATCTTTTATTTCACTTGAATTACCTACTCGTCATTTTATTCGGCCAAATTGGTATTTTTATCTCATGGTAAATTTTTAGTCCCCCTTCCCCCTAATAAACACCTCCAGTTTTGTTCCTGCTATGTTGACTAATTTTTGTGAAACTGAATAAAAATACAATACCAAAAATAAATTGCACAACTTGCATTCATGTATCCGAACCTGAGGGAAAAAAACAGGACGAGAAAGATTTTTAAGAAGGAAAGGAGGGGATAAAATTTCGGGGACTCCATTCGATGCATCTGCCAAGAGCCCCCAATAACCAACATGGTCCACGCCTGTACCGAGGAATCGATAAAATTAGCTTCAGAACTAGTAAAAAAAAATTACTTACTGGATTGTCGTACATGTATTTTCGCGTAGGTGGTCCAATAGCTTACTTTTTTGTCATTCCCCGCAAATAGCTCAATTTTCGGACAATTTTTTGAAAAAAAATGAGACATTTTCGAATTTTTGAAAAAAAGTGTACGCAGGACTTTATGGGAATTTTTGGAAAAAATATACCTTTAAGCAAATTTTGATATTGGTTAAAAAAGCGAGAATTCTGAGTAATTTTTTGAGAAAAAACAGAACTTTTTAAAATTTTCTGCGAGAGAACGAGGTCAATTTTCAAGAAAGCGAAAATTTTATGCAAAAATTGAGACTTAAGCAACTTGCTTTTTTGGGAATTATTGGCCAAAAAATGACTCAAGTACCTATACTTATTCGCAATTTTTGTTAACGAATTTCAGACCTTTTTGGCAATTGTTGGCAAGAGTAAGACTTTAATCAATTACCTATCAACGAATGAACAAAATAGACAAGTGGTAAGTAATTTGAAAAAAAAAACAAACAACTAGAACGAATTATTACCTAGAAAAAAATTATAAATTTCAAATTGACACGTAACGTACGAATAAGTAGTCGAATAACAAGGCATAAACATGATTCTTTCATCCCATTTTTTTGAGGGGAGGGGACAAATCTTTATTTTCCTCCAAATTCTTTTCTTTTTCTTTTTTTTTTTTTACATTTTTATGGCGATTTTTTGATACTTTTATAAATTACTTCGGAGCATTGAGCTGTGCGCCCTTGCATGCTCTCCCAAAAAGACCCCGATGATATAAAATGATTAAAAAAAACTGAATAAGAAAATTTCATCAGTGGCCGAATTTATTCAGTGCACGTCATCCACCTGGGAGCTGACAAAACAGACTCTGGGTAATCATTGGTAAGCCTGGAAGCTTTAGATCATCGACCTTGTAAGACAACTTGAACGCTTGTATGGATCATTTTGTTGCTGTTACTTTCTGTAAATAAGTGAACAGTTGGAAAGTACATACCTATATGGACCACTTTTAGTTGGGCCGGTCTTTGTACACCATTAAATATGTAATATGTGAAATGCAAATTTGAAATTTCGTCAATAGTTTTTATTTCAACATCGATATTACAAAAATAGATTCCGTTTATTTAGGTATAAAAAAAATAAAATAACAAAATATCGAACTTAATAAAAAGCTGTCACCTGATCGGTGGTAATTCTTCGAACTTCGTCCTCCGTCACAGCATTCCATCGACTTAAAATACCCGGCACGTGAGCTTTACCAACTATACCAATGACTCGAACCGGTTGATCGGATATGTTGGCGGCCATCTGCAGCGAATACGTCAAATACACGTCTCTTTCGTCCAACAAAACGTGATTGAATTTAGGACTACGAAACAAAACCGTCGGTACATTCAGCAAATAACACCTTAAGCCCAAAACAGCCGAGCATATGTTAAAAAACCAAATAGCAGCTTTTTCCGGAAACGTCAAAATAGAAGCCATACGCTTAATGGTCACTTCGATGGGTCTATCACCGAGCATAATTTTATAATTATTTTTCTTATTCTCTAATAAATCTGCATTGGTGACTTGAAACGAAGCGCTGGTACCCGGTGCTCTCATATCACCCCCGTAGTCGACGTTCAACAATCGCGATATAAATCGCTCCATGTAGGCCATCGAGTACCATATGAATCCGGCGCTGATACCGAGCTCGGAGACGGCGTCTCGTAACAAGTATAAATTAAACGAGCGATTACGTTCGAATGTTTTCAACGGATTCAAGCCTATTCGAGTTTTGCATAATTCGACGACTACGATATGAGGTGTAATTGCTTTGATTAACGAATCGACGGCTATACGACTCTCAGGACTGGCATGATTTGTGCCCAAAAGGTATATCTGAGAGCCACGATCGTTACTCAAGACGACTACCTCTTCTTTATTGATCTGAAAAAATTGAGGTCCTGGGGCCGAAACGGTGTCTTGGCGGTCGTCGTCGTAGTCTTCCGAGTCGTCTTCGTCGTCGTCGTCTTCTTCTTCGGAGTCGTTGTGAGCGAAATTCGCTTGCAACGTGTTCTTAATTTTGAAATCATTTTTACTTTTTTCACTCAACGCGTACACTAAAGAGAATATATTCATTGTATTGACCAAGGAGGCGTGATGTGCGGTGCATGCGAAATCTTCGAGTCGAAAATGCTGCTTATGTACATAGCGAAATGCTACCGTCTGTAATGATTCGTGTTGATCGGTGAAGGGCGAATTACTTTTTGCTTAGCAGTCGAGTAAATACGTTGAAATCTCGCAGTCGTAGTGCAATCTATTAGCTGTAAGGTGCTGTGAGGTGATAGCAAAACGATATGAGGCAAGTTCACTTTTACATTAACCGACCAATCTATTTGGAACTTTCAGGGTACATACTATCGAAAAGAAACTACTCCGCGATTTTTCGAATTGGAATACGAATTGACTCAATTTTTAAAATTCTGAGTTCTGCTTCTGCATTTTCTCTGCCTGGGGTGATGGCAAATTTTGGAGTCATTTTCTTGAAAAATCAACTGTTTGTATTTTTTGTTCAATATTTCTACTTTTTAGAACATTCTTTCATTTTAATAGTCAAACGACCAAAAAATGCAAAAACTTGACGGATTGTGAGACTTTGAAAAAAATCACAAAATTGAAAATCATTGAAATCTTCTATGTATTAATTTTTGGCTAAAATTTGTTTTCTGGCACCAAAGTTGAAATTTTCTACCGCCAAAGTTGTTACCTCAATGTGAAAAAATAATTCCATATTTTTCAATATAATATACCTAATTACCTATATTTTTTTCCCCATCAGAAGCAGAAAAGAGGTATAAGTTGCCCCCCCCCCCCATTTGAAAAAAATGAAAAAATTGAAGAAAAAAGTTCAATCCATCAGAATGTTTTGTTTCTGTATCAACATTTTTTAAAAGAAGTATAATTCTCTTCTCAAAAAAATCCCCCTGCCCTTCAAATCATATTAACCTCCTTCTAAGGAATCCACAAAGTTGAAAAAATTGGTAAGCAATTAGGTACTGTTCCTTTATTAAAACCATTGGGACTGGTTTGGAATTTAATTTTCAGTATTTTTTTATTCGTATACGAATGATTTTATTTAGTTGAATCATGGTTGTTCTAATTGACTAGTTTATTTGACTTCATTCTAATAAAAATAATAGGTCTGGGACTCTGGGTAGGTAAGTACATTCTATGTATAAATTATTTTTAAAAAAATAGGTCAAAACCTGAAAAATCAGCTTCATCATGCTTCAAGTTAATATTTTAAATCAAACTTGGCAACTAAAGCAACAATAAATCAACCAATTGATATGGTGAAAGCTGATGCAAAAACTATCTTGCAATCACAATCTGTGAGGTATCATCCTATGCTATAGGTTGGATTAATAAAAGGTTACTGTATTACTGAAATGAAATTGGCTTTAAAAAATCAACGATTTAATTTTGAACGAAAATCAAAAATTTGAATGTTGAAGCACAGAACAAAGAAAAATAAACGAAAATTTGTGGGTTACAAAGCCTCAGAGAAAATGTCCTTTGAGCCCCACGTTGGGCGCCAATTAAAATACATACGTATTAATGTGGTATAGGTCTGAGAAATGCGGGGAATTTTACAGAAAGGATTGGCAATTTTCTATAAGTATGGTGTAACCGAGGAAAAATTAGCGTGAGAGAAGTAGGTAGGTATGGTAGGAAATTGGATAGGAATAGTGAGGAGGTACTGGTAGGTACAGGAATAGTGATACAGGGATGGGATCAGAGGTAGGTATAGAAATCAGGATAACCTACTATACCATTAATATTTTAAATAGATCTTGAATAAATTCTTTTATTTGAAACGAGATCAGAAAACGTAATTTTTATAGCTATGTATTTACAGGACCAAAAATGGTCATAATTTTAACCAAAAAAATGGACTTGTCCCTATTGCTTATTGTGCTTATTAGATCAAAAATAAATTTACAAAAGGGGAAAGTATTCAAATAAAAAGAAGGAGAATTACTTACTAGCTCGTGGGTTCGTATTTGCAAATCTTTCTTTAAAGCAATTACCTATTTTTATGCTTGGTACCTTATTAATTTGTGGATAAAATTTTTTACCGGGACTGAAGTTGAAATTTTCCACCTTCCGGCACCAATGTTGTTACCTCAGGTGAGAGAATAATTCCATATTTTTCATTTTTTTTCCTATCAGCAGAAAAGAGGTACGTAGCCTCTTCACCCCTTAGATGAAAAACATCAGAAAAATTGAAAAAAGTTCAATCCACCGAGATGTTGTGTTTCTGCGTCAGAATTTTTCTGAATAATCCTCTTTTCAAAAAAAAAAATTCTCTGGCCCTTTAAATCATATTGGCCTCCTTGTAAGGAGTCCACGGAGTTGAAAAAAGCAGAAACAAATTACATGAATCAAAATGAGGGGTGAGTACATTTTTCAAAATATCTCATTTTCACATTAGAATTTTGAAAACCTTCGTCAGATCCCCGAATGATATTGGCTCTATTGTATAAAGCCCCCCAATTTGGGAAAAATGAAAAAAAAATGTAAAAATTGATATAAGTAGAAGCGCATTGTGCTTTTTAGATCAAAAATGAAGTAAAAAGGGAAAAATAATTAAAGACGAAGAAATAGAATTTCTTACTTTTACGTCCAAGGTAAACCATAAGTTTAACTGGTTTTTTGAAACTAATGGTATTTTTTCACATGGGGTCTAATTAGACATTATGTTGATTCCTTACCTTCTACTGTATCGAAACTGTCTTAACATGCTGTATAATCTGGGGTATTGATCTGACATCTGAAATAATTTCAAAACAAAAGGATCAAGATTTATACTCTTTCTCGGGGAATCTTGGCATGAGTTCGGGGGGAACAGAGCTTGAAAACATCGTGAAATTGGACCCTGTAAGCCATGTAGAGGTTGGACTTCGTCTCACTATGTGTTTTTGTCCAACAGTGTGCATTTTTACGTAATGATAATGTTTTAAAAATGTTGAGATCAAAATTCGGCGAATTCAAAAAATACAATAGTCATAGTATTCTCAGGGTTCTTGTCGTAGGTAATTAGTTATATACCGATAACGTTACACGCTGGTTAGTTGTCAAGTGTCAATAACGTTATCCCAATAAGTTACACGATACAGCTCGTGGCTTTGTATTTGCAAATCTGTTATGCGATTATTCTTATGCTGATTTGAATTGTACCTGTTGAGTTGAACTAGAACTGAAAATTTTTTCAGAAATTGGTCTCAACCTCGCAACACTTTTGGGATCCTTGTTCTTTTGGGAATGTCATCTTGTTCTTTTTCTGAGCTGTTGATAATAAAAACAACAGAAAAAAAAAACAAATACCTACACGTAATTAATCGTAACGAAAGTTGGTATCAGTACTTGATTCGTCACTTTCGTAAGAAAATGACGGACCAGCATACCCCTTCCTGTTATGTGCTCCACTTTTAAAACATATCGAATAATTATTGAGTACGTGAACACCTGAAGACTCCTTTGTCATTGCTCAATCGTGGCAGTTATTTCGTTTAGAACATCTTCAGATATTTCAAGCTGGAATTCTGGATACTCTGGTTCATAATCATAGACTAATGATCGAATTGCCATACTTTCATCACACTTCAGGTTTGCGAGATATAGTTAAGATTTTTTTCTAAATTATTTTTTTATTTAGTAAAAAAGCGAAGTAGGCTAAACTTCTATAACTACTTACCATCTATAACTACGTACCATCTATAACTACGTACCATTTTGAATAACAACGAATTTGGCATCACTGAATTAAAAACTTCATTATACAACATACAATATAAAACGGATTTTGGCAAAATTCAATTGCAATATCAACTTACACATCGACTGATGAAAATTGGAAGAATACGAGTACTATAAAAATATGAATAATAACGATGATGCTTGAGGAATGAAACAATGATTTTTTCTTCTTCTTCGAATAACAACAAAACTTCATTCACAAATACGAATTCATTCGAAAAATATATCAGATAGGTACTAGTTAACGGTATCCGGCTCGGAGGACCATGTTTCAATGGTTGATATTTGCAACAAAAAAAATTACTTACTCAAAAAAATGCGCTGAATGGAAAACTATCGAAATTCTGCAATTATTAATCTGAATTCTTTGTAAATGGTCGAAGGTAAGAAATCGTAATACCAATTCAATAAAAAAATGAATTGATGCAACAGCCATCGTTATAAATCGTTACTAAAACGAACCAGCATGATGAGATCAGCCGAATTCGCGAAATGAAAAAACAAACGAAATGAATTATTACAATATCAAGTCTTATATGATACCTATCTAGGTATCAAAACGTCAAAAATTTATAATTTTTTCAAGTTTCTCCAAGTCCGACATTATGTGAGGAATTTATCCGAGCGTCACACGAAGCAATGCCATGCAAATTTCGAGTAGACCCCTGGCTCCAAAAACATATCTATGTTGAAAAATATCAGCAAAATCCAAGAGCCTGATCAACTGACTGATTTGACTTGAATATATGACCTATCAATTCCTAATTATTGAAAAAAAAAATCTGAACTATTTTCACGTTATTCCGCTGTTGATTTAGATGTTCACTGATGAATCGGCGAATTTTTGCCAGAATTGAGTTGGTGAAGAATCGATGAGATCAGAATAAAAGATTACTTCCTTAGTTTCATTTTAAATAGGTATTTTGTTCTTTTATGGGATTGAAGAGGTTCTTTTGTATATTCCAGGTGCCTTATTGCGTATAATATTGTTCGTGAACACCCTGTACATTCACATAAGACTCGACCAGGCGTTAAATTTTCGTCGCTTTCGGCCGATTTGTTGTAAAATAGTAAACCATAGAGAAGAAGGGGACTATGCAGCCGGCCAGCCGAGCCGGCCGGCTCATAAATAACATTTCATTTATGGTAAAAGTCGATAAGGAAGCGGCTGGGAATAATTGCATTTTCAGGCCAAGTCCGAAACAATGGAAATTTTCGCAGCGGTGTGTTAGCATATCGTACTTCGTCGTCCAGAGAGTGTGTCTCATCCGCATCGTTCTTCTCGGTCCTTCAACCTTCCTCCTCGCCAACCCTTCCCCTCCCCTCCATCCCTCAAATACCCCCGATGGAAGGTGATGATGATGACGATGGTGGTGTAGTAATGGCGTTTACGAAATTAAAACATTACTTTTTGGCCGGATATTTCGAACAAGGCGGTTGGCATACGTGTTTTGGTAGATTTCTGGCTGTGCTCGGCCTTTGACGTACTCGTATATAGAAAACGAACGAGGTACGATATAATTTAAAAAGAGTAAAGCGTTTTTTTTTCTCGGATTTTGCCTCTTTTTTTAGTATTTCGTGCAGGGGCAGCGAGGGAAGATGAGGTTTAACTATGGTAGTAAAATGACGACGATATAGGGATTGTGCTGGGGTTCTCTTTCTCTCTTTCTCTCTCTACCATATACAAGGCAACGTGCGATAAACTCGGTGTTAACGTAATTTCCGGACTTAAGCCAGTTTCTCGTGAAATATCGAGGGGACGCGAACGGGGCCAGGGGCTCTAAGGTATATCTAAAGTTGGTGCAAAAAGTCGATTCGAAATTTATCTGCTCTTGACGTATGAAAAATTATAATGACGGGATAGGTGTTTGTTTTTTCACCGCTCGCCTCCTCTCGACTCTCGCGTCTCTTTCTCTCATTCGCTTTATCGTTTAGTACTGCGAGAAGAGCAGATTATCATACGAGCAGAGGGGGGTAAAAGGGATGTGTGAAATTTCAAGCGTTAAAAACTTTTGGCCGCGTTCCACGTACGAGCTGTGTAAAGCACGGTTTTTTTCGCTCTCTCTCTCTCTGATTCTCGAATCAGCTCTCATCTCATCTCTACAAAACCACAAAGCATCCGAAGCGAATCCAAAAAAAAAAAAACCGTAAACGAAAAAAATAAGTAGGTATACCATGTACCTCTAATATTTCGCCTTCATCGCCACCCATTTACATATAATTTCCTTTCGAAGCCAAAGTGTCGACTTCTGTGGAACGCGCAAGCTGCTTGGAAAGCTCTGTGAAAAGTCGAACCATCTATAAAACGTATGCTGCTCTACCCCCCTCTCCCGTCTCTTTCTCCTTCTCTCCGGCGTGTTCGGTTCGGTTTAAAGTTGCAATGAAATTTTCGAGTGACTTTAATTGAAACGAAAAAGCCTATTAAAATTTTTGAAAGTTTTTAATTTGATTTATACGTCGGTTGAAAAAGGTACCGACGACGAGAAGAGAAGCTATTAAAAGTGGAAAAATTTTAATTAAAGATTTTTTCCACCGTTCTTCGCCATCCCTTATTGCACGCTATTTTCAACCCACCTCGACGCCCCACCTACCCCAGTACTGATTAGCTCGTCGTCGAGTGTTTAAGTTTTTCAAGAAGGGGGGAGAACGGGGGAGGGACTGCGATGTTTTAAAGTATATATACCGATGAGGTGCGGCGGCTGTGGCGACGACGACGACGAAGGCAAGCGCGGTTTTGTTTGGTCTTTTAATGTTCTCAATTTTTAACGTGTTCCCTGTTTGGAAAAGGCAATTAATATGTGTACATAGGTACCCTATTATTTCGTCATTTTGCCTTAAAAGTCGGCGTAGATTGGAATTTTATCGGCTGTACAAAGAAGGGTTCGAGTATAAATTGCGCGGTTTTTTTTTTACCCCTCCCCCCTGTCTCTCATCTGTACAGCGGCGTGTTCGAGATATTTAGGTTACGGAGGATCTTGCTCTTGTGCCTCGTCTACTCCTATGTTGCTATTCGGCGCCAAGATGACGATAGGGTTTTTCGAAAAATAAGCTCGAGCCAAACTAACTAATAGCTTGTCGCCGAGTCGATGGAGGGGTAAGCGACGGGTAAGATATGGCTTTAATTTAATGACTTTCAAAAGATTATTTGATGTGGATTAAAATCGCGTGAAGATACGAGCGAAAGGAACGAGTATGGCGAGTAAAATATCGACTGACTTTTTTTAAGGGGGGGGGGGTATTTTTTGTTCAGTATTGCGAAAAAATTAATGTTTGGGTTACGTTGATTACAAATTTTCATGGGCTATGGTTCTCTTGTTTTTGCCCAGTCAATGCGAAATCTTAATTTTTTTCATAATTTCACATGCTTTTGAAGAATTCAAGGAACTCACCATTCCGGCAAAGCGCCTGTAAACAGTTTCAACATCATGTTCATTGTTCCTGTGTTTCGATGGCGCGAGCGTAATGTCGACGTAAATGTAGTGTTTTTTCTTGTAAAAGTGATTTTTATTTCGTCACTTGAATTTCAAATAAAAAAGTGCCGGAGGCTGCAGAGCTGCTCGAAATCATTCGCAATAATTTTCAATCGATTCGGTAGGGGAAGACTCTGCTTTGAAATGAGTGCAGAAAAACTACGTAGGTAGGCCTATGAAATCACTGTGAAAATGAATTACTTACTAGGGAAATGTTCTCTACACTACAATAATCTGCAGTCATCAAACCACGGGCATGTAGGAAATCATTCGGAGTCAGAATGTAAACTTGAACAAACAAACTGGACAAGAGTATACTTGATCATATGAACAGACAATGGACATTCTAAATCCACACTGTGTTATACACTTTACAACACAGGGCATTTCACATAGGTACTGGTACTTAAAACTTACTTCAGTTGATCAACATGGTGAATTTCCTGTCCTTCTATTCTAAATAATCGTATTGTTCTTTATTGAATTCTCGACTTATTATACTACCAGCAGCTCCGCAAATATGATTCATAAGTACAGATTTGTAGCAATACAGTTGCCATAATCAAGCATGTGCTTCTAATCGCCAAACAGTGGTTGCAGATTTGATAGTTAAACTCGTCTCTTTTAGTATCCTTCGAGTATTTCAGTTTAAAAATTAAGATACAATTTAGAAAACTTCCCTCATAGTAAATACCTGTTCTATCAGTGTAACTAGTGGTATGCGTAAACTTCTCCATTGTTTATTTACATCTAAGAAGCGTTTGTGATAGAAAAAAATTAACCAGAAACCTGCTGATGATATATTTATTGTTGGTAGGCAGTACCCCATTTCGTCTTTGAACCCCGAGGGTCACCTGTAACCATTGAACATAGAAAGAGTACAATCGGCAGAGGAAACCTCAAACCATAACCCCTCTGAGCCAGGTTTCTGAGCTGTCTCAATTAGATTTCGAGTTTTGTTTTGAGCTACTTACATATATGTATACAAAAAACATGAAAATCAAATGGCCATTTTTAATACGTATTACTCGTACATTGGTGTTTCGAATTTCAAAACTACAAATTCAAGTTTTACCTACTAATACTTAATCAACTTCATTCACCGTCTAATATTAAATTTTATACTTACACCATCCATTTTGAACATTTCAATTTGCAAAATTCATTTAAAAGTGACGATAAAGTCATCAGTTCTGTTTTCTGCGTTTCTGAACATTCGACGTTTTGTCGATGAGGCTGGCTTTCCACAAGTAGTTTGCTGAGAGAGAAGCTGGATTTGGACAATTTAAATTTACGTACCTACCTAATGTTATACCTATGTTTGAAAACTTGTATGCGAAAAACATTTCCACCTGAATTTAATTTTCTTGATAATGGTAAAAATGATTAAGCTTTTTTGGAATTTTCAAAAATGTACTTGCCAAAAATTGAAAGATTTTCAGATTAAATGAACTGCACAATTTTCTTATGTGGTATGCAGAACTTCCGACCTACTTTCTTTTTTTCGGAAGAACTCCCAACCAATTGGCAATAAATTAAATGGAGACCCGGTAGTTTGCCTAATCTAGAAACATCTGGAAATTTTATTGGGAAAAAAGAGTTGAAAGGAGTTGAAAAGAATTGATTACATTATGGTCGCATTCAAATTAAAATCAAGCTATTGAGGACTTTAAGTTTGACAGAAATGGAAACGGTGACTTTTATGGGGTAAATTTTTCTTCAAAAAAAAAATTTTAAAAAATAAAAAATACTTACATTATGTACAAAAAATATTCACTTCTTAATCGTCTGCTATCGTGTAGAATTGAGTCTGATCGAAGATTTTTATAGGTACGCGTATTGCCAATTTTCACCCTGAAAGTGGTCTTGGATTTTGATGAAAATGGCCTAGATTGACGTAGAATTGTAAATAGGTGCTTACTATGTTTTGGAACTGGGACATTTTCCCCCAAAACAGGTTGGGTGGGGGGGGGTAGATCAAAAAAACCACGTATTTCTCATGAATATGGACCTACCTATCTATCTACCTACCACTGAAGACCTTTATTGACTTATTGCTCTTTGACCAGGTTCCGCTCGCGATCGTAATATTTAAGTAATTAAAAATTTTCACAGTGTACAAACCAAAAATGTTGCTCAAGTGTAATTCCATCTGCCTAAATCGTTTGGAAATCTCGATCTATGTATTTCAGCTTCCGAAGTTTATTAAAACGCTTTTTGGAGCGATTTGTAATACTAAAGATGAGTCATGTTTTGCTGAAGGCTCCAGATTGGTCCTAAAATGGCGACAATCGATTGTGTATAAACTGTAGAGGAGAGTACAGTGTTGAATTTAGTACATGAGCGAGTTTCAAATTTTTTTCACTAAATTGACCTTTTTTTCTTAATTTAATTTTTATTTGCTGTAAAAAATTGATATGTCTGTAGGTCGCATTACTGCTGTTTTCAAAAATTCACGAAGTATAAAATCATATTTGGCGGCTCAAAATTTGGTTTCTAAGTTTGGGTGACATATACCTATTTTCATTGAGTTGAATTTTACATCGATCGAAGACGATGAGTTGTAAAGGTTCCATTGAAAGAAGGGACCTATCATAGTCCAGTATGGGAATTTATAAGCTAGTTAGGCCAGCTGCTCACTCTCCAAACACATCACTTATTTGGCCTATCCTGACTCCAGTGATTAGATACGCTGATCCACAATTTCCGATTTGCGAGTAATGTTGAACTTTATATTTAGTAGGTTTATGGGTCTGGGCATAGCATCACTATCGTGGCAGTCTAAATAATTCTGAAGAAAAAAAACCATTTACAATTGTTTGTACTTCAAGTTTTTGAATTAAAATAAGGTGGGCAATGGCATGTGTAGTGCAATCCATTATAGCGATGAATTGCAAAAAAATAAAGTCAAATGATTTTGATAAAATTTCGGCGAACTTCTTCATTTTGGGTTGACAAGTAACTCAAAAAAAATTCTACCTCCAAAAGGTGTCTTTGAAGGAGAGACTCGGGCCCTCAAAATGAGACTATTTATGACAAAAAACCGTGTTTTTTTCGCTCTAGCCGCTGCTCAACCTGCTTTTGGAAAATGGCTCGGTTTGCAGTGAGTTGATAATTTAAATTCTGCGTCAACTTAGGCTAATGCCATGTACATAAATCTGGGATCACTAATCTTCTAAGGTTCTACTGAGCGGTCGAAAATTTGAAAATCGTTAATGTTTTGGTAAATTCGTATTTTGAAAATTTTTTCTTCTCAAGTATTTCGCAATATTAATGTCAGAACATCGAAAGATATCTTTTCTGAAACCGATGAAATATTTTGAAACACAGTGGTGCCAATATTTCGGTCACTATTGCCAATTTCAAAAATGCGAAAAAATTTGATAACGAGGATCTGACTATTTTTCTCAATTTTTGAAATTAATCGAGCAGAAAATTATCACTCAAAAACGACTTGAAACCATTATATAGTCAACTGAGCATGACTAAAATTGGTCGTAATCCGAATTCCATCTTCTTTCGTCAAACGCACAGAGAATTTTACACTCGAGGGTCAAATTTGACAGATTTTATTTATTTATTTCTCCTAAAACTTGAATTTCAATAAAAAAAAGTGCTGGAGGCTGCAGAACTGCTTAAAATGATTCGCAATAGTTTTCAATCGATTCGGTAGGGGAATACTCTGCTTTTGAAGGAGTGCAGAAAAACTACATAGGTAGACCTATGAAATCACTGTGAAAATGAATTACTTACTAAAGGTGTTCACTAAGCTAATACATGTAATAAAAATATGATTGAATTAGCTTGAAAAGCAAAGTTTTCTATTATGGATTCTTCAGATTCTTGGTTTGGTGGATAACAATATTTTCGAACGGTCGAATAATGGTTTAGGTATTTATCTTGAATTCAATATTTTTACAGATTATCAATCAGATTTCAATAATTTGCAATCCCCCCTCCTCGCACCGCGAAAAAAAATACTAAGAACATGTGCTGATATGCTGAGAACAAATTTGTCATGAAAATACAGAAACAGAAGACTGTGTTGAGATAATTTGTTGCTACAAATTCACGTTTCGCTTTTGAACTACTTGTTTTCAAAACTAAAAAAAAAAAAAAAACAACAACAATTCAGACCGTGAGTGTAAATTTGAACAAGCACGGATGCACTTGAAAATTGGATTTCTACTTACTAGTTCTTTCCAAGTGCCTAGTTGAGCTCGCCTCTTTTGGTATCCTTGGAGTATTTATTATGTACTTAGTTTAAAAATTGAGATACAATACAGAAAACTTCCCTCATTACTTGTTCTATCAGTGCAGTGGGTCGAAGACTTACTCATATTCTGTCTCAGGTTGCTACTGTCTTACTTAGATTTTGAGTATTATTTTGAGCTTTTTCCAAAAACCGTGAAAATCAAATGGCCACTTTGAATACTCGTAAATTGGTGTTTCGAATTTCGAAACTATAAATTCAATTTTTACTAAATAATTAACCTTGAGTATTCGCCACGTATACCTAGTATTAAATTTC
The DNA here is from genome assembly GCF_950023065.1 of Planococcus citri. Taxonomy (NCBI): domain Eukaryota; kingdom Metazoa; phylum Arthropoda; class Insecta; order Hemiptera; family Pseudococcidae; genus Planococcus; species Planococcus citri. Next base: position 73,755,901 of record NC_088679.1, on the reverse strand, counting down.
AAACTTACATCATCAATTTTGAACATTTCAATTTGCAAAATTCATTTGAAAGTGACGAGAGACCATAAAATAAATGGAGATCCAGTAGTTTTCCCAATCAGTGAAACAGTTGGAAACTCCATTGGGGAAAAAAGTTGAAAAGAGTAGAAAAGAATTGATTACATTATGGTCGCATTCGAATCAAAATCAAGCTATTATGAGGACCCTAAGTTTGGCAAAAAAAAAATGGAAACAGTGACTGTTTTGAGGTCAAATTTTTCTTCAAAAAAAAAAAAAAAAAAAAATACTTACGTCTAATTTGTTTTCTATTGAAGATTATTCTAGGGACGCGTTTTTCTAATTTTCATACTAAAAGTGGTATTGGATTTTGATGAAAATGGCCTAGATTGAAGTAGAATTGTAAATAGGTGCTTACCAAGGTATACTGTATTTATTTACCTTGGTGCTTACCATGTTTTGGAATTGGGCCATTTTCTCCCAAAACAGGTTTGGGTGTGGGCTAGAGCAAAAAACCAGGTATTCCTCATGTAGACGAATATACCACTGAAGGCCTTTCTTTCCTTGCTGTTTGACGAAGTTCCACTGTAAGAAGGGACTTTTTACAGTCCAGTATGTGCATTAAATACAGCTGCCTACTCCCTCCCAATTCCTCACCTATCTGGCCTAACCTGACATGACGCCAATGATCACTGTGATCTATCATTTCCAATTTGCAGGTAGCGTTAGACTTTTGAGTATTGTAGTATAGATACCATCTAACCTACCTATATAGGATTCCTATAAGTAAAGAAAAACGACACTAGAGCTCGTTAGTTGATTCTGGTGAAATTTAATAGAATTCTTATACGTCAAAATCCAGATCAACTAACTTTTGATTTTCCGTTGTGATGATATAACGTACTTTTATGCGTTTTTATTTTTCGTTTATTAATTTTGAGTTAACATGTGTAAAATGAATTTTGTGATCATTGTAAAATGAAGAAATAATTACAATGGTTTAATTGAACTGAATTTTATTTGAATTGAATTACCGCGAAGTGTTTTGGTGGATTATTCCTTATCTCGATATGTGTATCATGATGGCAGCTTGAAGCCTAGCACCGAGGTGCCAATGGTATTTGATATGTAGTGAGAACCCCAAAGCCCTTCTTTAGGTACGATATGCATTTATTTTTATGCGACCTGATTTACCTATGTATATAAAAATGAGATAGTCTAATTTAGGACTTAGTTTATTTTATTTGTCTCGATATGGTTTAATTACAAATCTCAGGTAGGTTTACCTACCTTCTAAATTTAACTCGATATATCTCGATTATGAGATCTTTAGACCCCCATTCTGGAACTACAAGAGAATTGTAATGAATCATGCGTTGTATGATAACTTTGATATTCTAAATTGCTTACGAGTTTAACTCGTACCTTCTTGGTTATACCTACTAAATTCTTTTTATTTATCATGTAGAAGGATCTTTTAGTTGGATGAAATTTGATATTTATAGTCGTATATGTGTGGTCTTGAAGGTTATATCAATTTCCTATTCGTTTCCTATCTCCCTAGTCTCTAACTCATTCATCTACCTATCCTCTATATCCACTTTACCTACTCATTAAATCTACTCAGTATCCTATATCTCCGAAACCTATATTCCTTGTCCCAAAAATTAATTCAATTTTTATTCTGTAAAGACACCACAGTATGTTTATGGATCTGTACATAGCGTCACTATCGTGGCAGTCTAAATAATTCTGAAGAAAAGAACCGTTTACAGTTTTCTGTATGTAGGTAGTTAAAATTTTTCGCTTACGGAAATCGGGATGAAACCTGTTTTTGTCTGGAAATCCATAGTAAATTAAGGTGAATTGGAAGAAAAAAAAGTCAGAGAATTTTAAGCAAATTTCAGTTAACACTTTCATTTTAAACTCGGAAAAATGCTAGCTCCTAATGGCGTTCTTGTGGGAGAGACACATGTCCTCAGAAAGAGGCTATTTATGAAAAAATCGTGCTTTTTTCGCTCTAGACTTTCGAGTAAGACTATGGATCTGGACATAGCGTCAATATCGTACTGGCAGTGTGTAAATAATTCTGATGAAAAAAAAAAACATTTACAGTTTAATGAAGTTCAAATTTGTGTGGCCTGTTGAAAGTACACGCAATTAAATCATTTCGTTTCTGGCAATCCATAATAATATAGGTAGGTACCTAGTACCTACTATATTATCAAGGTGGGGTGCAAAAAAAAATTACCTTATGCATTATAATCAAATTTCATTGAATTCCATCATTTTGAGTTGAAAGGTTACTCAGAAAAAATTCCACCTCCAAAAAGTGTCCTTGGAGAAATGACATGGATCGTCAAAAAGGGGCCATTTATGAAAAAATCGCAGTGTTTTCTTTTCAGCCCCTACTCATTCTGCTTTGGAAAAAATGGCTGGGTTGCAGAGATAGTATACATTTATTTTAAAATTAGCGCTGCTGCTTTTATAATATGCCTCCATGTTTGAGAATTGAATACTTTTGATGTTTTGGAGTAACTAGTTGGGCCAGTTTCCTACTCTTTCCCAACCTCTTACCTAGCTGATTTAACCTGACGCTCGTAATTACTCTAATCCGCCATTTCCGATTTGCTAGTTGAAGTAGCGCTACACCTTCGAGTAAGATTATGGATCTGTACATTAGCGTCACCATCGTGGCAGTCTGAATAATTTCTGAAGAATAAAACCATTTACAGTTTTCTGTAGTTCAGATTTGTAACTTAGGAACGGGTCCGTATTGGCAAAGTGTTTATCGCAATCCATAATATACAGGTGAATTGCAAACAAAAAAAAAGGCAGAGGATTCTGATCAAATTTCGATGAACTTCTTCATCTTGAGTTGAACAAAAGATGTTCTTTTAGGAGAGACATGGTATTTGAAAAGGGGCCATTTATGAAAAAATCGCGGTTTTTTCGCTCTTGCTTCTCTACTCAATCTTGGCTATTGCCATATAAATCTAAGAACACTTCAAAGGTTCTACCGAGCGGTTGAAATTTTAAAATCGTTAATAATTTTTGAGTAAATTCTTGTTTTGAACATTTTTTTCCTCTCGAGTATTTCGCACTATCAATGTCACAATAGCAAATGATATCGTTTCTAAGGCCGAGGAAATATTTTGAAACGCAGTGGTGTCAATTTTTTGGTAACTATTGCCAATTTCAAAAAAACAAAAAAAATTTAATAACGAGGTTTTGACTATTTTTCTCACATTTTGAAATTATTGGGGAGAAAATTAGCACTGCTGTCTTTTAAAATATCACCCAGTTTGAGAAATGATATCTTTTGGTGTTTTGAAATAATTATTGAGTAGGTACCTAATATTTTCCAGAAGAAAATGGGATTTGCAAATTTTTGACCCCTCGCAGAATACTTGAAGTAGTTTCGACAATGACCTGGGTCGACGCAGAATTTAAGATACCTACGTACTATTTTTCTGTAGTAAAGTAGGTACCTTTTCCTAAAACAGGTTGGGTATGAGGCTGGAGCAACGCTGCCTCTTTGAGACTTCATATTTCTCCTCCTCGGCTGGGCTACTTCGGTGCTAAAAATTTTTCTGAGTGGTGTTCAACTCAAAATGAAGATCTGCGCTGAATTTGGTCAAAATTCTCCCAATTTGTGAAGGCTTGAGAACGATGTAAAGTAATCTCCAGTTGACTCAAAATGTCACAGAAATTGAACTTCAGTTTCTTTTTTTATCAAATTGTACAGATGTATTGAATTCTTAAAATTTACGATCATGAAATTGCTGCTGTTTTGAAATGTGTGCATAAAGACTACGCATTAAATGATGGTGTAAATGAATTACTTTACTTACTTTGGCTGAAAATTTGAATGTTTATTGATTCATACGATAACTCTGAAAACTGGAATTTTTGAACAATTTGCTGGATGCTCCAGAACTGTTCGGAATGGTTCAGAACCATTTTCAATCGTTTCGGGAAGGGCATACCTAGTAGGTAGAGGTACGTATACATAGAGTACCAAATTCCAGTTTTCTAAGTCAATACCCCAAATACCTACTGTGACATTTTTTCAACCAAATTTCGCATCGTTTGACATGAATCCGAGAAAATGTCGATGCACTTGCAAGTGAGTCGTGACTCGTGAAAACAAGATTTTTCTCATAATCATGTAGCTGTTGCACTGAAAGCCTTTTGGTAAAAGAAACGATTACCAGTCTCTGTTTTGAAATGAGTGCATGCAGACTACGCATGAAATGATGGTGTAGGTAAATGAATAATGAATTACTTACTTACTACCTATAGGCGAAAATTTTGATATTTTGTTGGTTTTGGTTCATTTCCATCTCCAAATCATCAGATCAATAATTTTCATACGTATGTAGGAATTTAGAACGTCGATTCAACTTTCAATAAATAATTATTAGCAATCTGATATTAATTAGAATATTTTATTTATTCAAAAGTAACACTACAAAATTACCTATTAGTTTTTGTTTTCTGCGTTTCCTGAACAGTCGATCTTATTTGTCAATGAATCACTTCACATCGGCATTTTGAAAAGGCTTTCCGAGAGCAGGAAAGGGGGGGACTGGATTGGAAATTCAAAGTAAAATCCACACTAACATGTTCATTGATGAGGAAGAAAATGCGGATCTTGAAAATGAACAAATGTAAATGGGCTGAGAAAATTGTTGCTACGAATCATCTTTCACTTTTGGATTATGTATCTTCAAAACTAAAAAAGACAATTCAGACCTGTAGGGAAAATTTAAACAAGCACAATGTACTTGAAAATTTGATTGCTGCCTACTTGTACTTTCAGAGTGCCCTAACCAATAATTATACATTTCGCTTTTTGTTTGGATACATTTTGTGATTCGCAGACCATTTTGCTGTTAATACTTAGGTACCCAAGTATTATTGCTGGATTCTTGCGTTCCATAATTAATGATAATATCTTTCTTTATCTCGGATTTGCAATTCCAGCTGTCAGGAGAACTGTGGTCGTTGGGCAAATCGTTTGTTAGTTTTCTTATTTTTTGCAGTCGACAAACCGCATCTATGGTGCTGATATTTGCGAGTATTTCAATCGTTTCAAAATCTCGATATTAGAGAGAAGTCGAGTTTTTCTGCTGGAGGCTCCAGATTGGTCCGAAAATGGGACAATAGATTGGCGAAAGGAGAGATGGGGTTGAATTTAGTACATAGGTAGATACTCGTAAGATTGGCTAAGTTTCACATTTTTTCTCTGAATTTACTTATTATTTTTTTTTAAAGAAATGGTATGCCTGTAGGTCATCACTGCTATTATCAAAAATTCCACAAATATTAGAAAATCATCTTTTAGTGGATCAAAATTTAGTTTCCAAGTCTGGGTGACGTGTTCTCTCATTGAGCCAAATTTTACATCGATCGGAGTTGACGAGTTGTTAAGGTTCCACTCACTACTGTGAGAAGTGACCTTTCATTTCACAGTGCAGTATGTGCATTGAATAAACTAGTCGGGTCAGCTTTCCACTCCCTCCCAACTTCTCACCTATCTGGCCTAACCTGATACCAATGATTACTAGCTCTTTCATTTCCGATTTGCGCGGTAGACTTTCAAGTAAGATTGTGGATCCGGACATAGCGTCACTATTATATCTCTCAAGCTACGTCTCACTGATGAGTCAGCGGCAGCTGATAAGTAACAGCCGCCACGGACATCGTAGCCGCTATATTACGCTACATTTAGATTAGTTTTTAGTCTTAGAAATACGTTCGATCTATATACTCGTGTATGTCTCAGTATCCGTGTATAAAATGTAAATATATTCGAATATTCGAAATGTGTGCTTCATTGAAAGATGTAATAATTGGCTAGATTTATTCAAAGCTTACTTGCATATGATGGTCAATGAAAAAAGCTCTCTCATTCAAGCTATTTCAACACACTTAGGTGCTTATCGAGTGAATCGTCTCTCATTTGGTATAAAAACAGCACCTCATATTTTCCACAGAATTCTAGATCGCATTCTTGCTGGTCTAAAAGGTGTCGCAAGATATTTTGATGACATTATCGTTTATGGTGCCACATTACAAGAATGTTATGATCATTTAGTTGCTGTCCTAACTGCACTTCAAATCAACAACCTACACTTGAACAAACAGAAGTGTGTATTTTTTGTCCAAAAAATTTCATATTTAGGGTATGTTATTGAACATAACAAGATTTCAAAATGTCCTCTCAAAGTTGAAAGTATTATCAACGCACCTAGGCCTAAAAATGTTGATGACGTTCGAAAATTCCTAGGCCTCATTACCTATTATTCGAAATTCATTCCAAATGCTTCTTCAATGACTTACCCCCTCAGAAAACTGCTCCTGAAAAATCGAAAATTCTTTTGGAGTTCAAGTTGTGAAGCTGCTTTTCTCAAATTGAAGCAAGAAATTGCAAGCGATCGTGTGCTCATGCCTTATAACCCTGACCTTCCTGTCTCTTTAGCATGCGACGCCAGTCCATTTGGAATAGCTGGTGTTTTATCTCATATCATAAATGGTGAAGAGCGGCCTATTGCTTTTATTTCACGCTCTTTAACTGACGCAGAGTCTAAATATAGCCAGCTTGATCGCGAAGCCCTCGCCATCATTTTTTCCATTGGTAAATTTCACTCATATCTATATGGTCGTAAATTCGAACTTATCACTGATAATCGACCTCTTCAACGAATTTTTCATCCGACTAATGTGCCGCCAATGACCGCTGGTCGTTTATTAAGATATGCTATTTTTCTAAGAGGTTTTGATTATTCAATCAAACACCGCGCAGCTGAATTACATCAGAACGTTGATTATTTTTCACGTTCGCCTATCACAGGAAGTCCACGCATTGAACAAATTCTCAGTATTGAAAATGATGTAATCGAACTAGACGCAATCAACAGCATTTCATCTGTCTCTGTAAATTTCGATAGTTTAGCTCATGAAACGACAGCTGATAGTGAATTAAAAACGCTACTACAGCAATTTGAACAAGGCACAAACGATCCGCTTTATTCTCTTAACAGAGGTGTTATCTTTAGAGGCGATCGTATTTTTATTCCAACTTCATTACGTCAGCATGTATTGAAAGAACTCCATTCGACTCATGTAGGTATCGTTCGAATGAAACGTCTTGCACGAAAGTACTGCTACTGGCCAAAAATTGACTCGGACATTGAAAATTTGGTCAGAGGCTGTACCTCTTGTGCACCCAATCAGAAATTACCTGCCCAAATTCGAAATCATCATTGGGAAGAAGCTCAGTCTAATTTTGAAAGGGTACATATGGATTATGCTGGACCTTTCCAAGGCTACTACCTTTTCATTTTGGTAGATTCAAAGTCTAAATGGCCGGAAGTCCGTGTCACTAGATCCGACCCAACCTCAGCAATTACTATTGAATTCCTAAATGACATTTTCACTGCTCATGGATTCCCTGAAACCTTGGTATCTGATAATGCCACAATTTTCAAAAGCTCAGAATTTCAGCAATTTTGTAAAAATTTAGGAATTCGTCAGAAATTTATTGCCCCTGGAAACCCAGCTACGAATGGTCAAGCTGAACGATTTGTTCAAACAATCAAACATGCTTTGAAAAATTGTTTGAATTCGTCAAATTCTTCAATTCCTCACCTAGTGAGAAAAATTCTTCTTCGATATCGAGCAACCCCGCTCAATAACGGTAAATCGCCAGCTGAATTGTACTTAAATCGTCCGTTGCGTATTGAACTCGATGCTTTACGCCCTCCTCCCCCGTCCCAGCCCCAATCCACACCCCCAGTTAAGCGATTTTTTTCAGCAGGGGAGAGAGTACTCATTCGATTCAACGAACAGTGGAAATTGGGTAAAGTAATTGCTCGGCTCGGTGCAATTCATTATGATGTGGTATTGGACAACGGATTCAAAACGAAAAAAAACATCAATCAGTTGGTAAAATCGAATATACCATTGCCACAGACGACAGATTCGTCTAACAACTCTCCAGCACAACGACATGTCACTTTCAAGGTCAATGAGCCAAAAATATCGCAAAATGATTCGACTCAACTTCGGCGATCAACTCGCAACAGACAAACACCAGTTCGATTTTCCTATTAGTGTGGGAGAACTATTATATCTCTCGAGCTACGTCTCACTGATGAGTCAGCGGCAGCTGATAAGTAACAGCCGCCACGGACATCGTAGCCGCTATATTACTCTACATTTAGATTAGTTTTTAGTCTTAGAAATACGTTCGATCTATATACTCATGTATGTCTCAGTATCCGTGTATAAAATGTAAATATATTCGAATATTCGAAATGTGTGCTTCATTGAAAGATGTAATAGTCACGATCGTGGCAGTATAAATAATTCTGAAGAAAATAACCATTTACAGTTCTTTATATTTTTTCTAGTTCAAATTCGTTACTAGCAATCCATAATACAACCTACTTAAATTAAGGTGGATTGCAACAAAAAAAAAAAGTCTAAGATTTTAATTAAATTTCGGTGAACTCCTTCAATTTGAGTTGAAAGGTAATTCAGAAAAAAATCCACCTCCAAAGGTGTCCTTGGAAAGCTCCAGTATACTGTTCGAAATGGTTCAAAACCATTTTCAATCGTTTCGGGAAGGGCGTAGTAAGCACATAAGAGTACCAAATTTCAGTTTTCCAAGTCAGTACAATAATGGTGAAATTTTGACTTAATTTCCATTTTTTGGCTATTTGATATTGAAAAATTCACCAGAAATCAAATAAATAAATGCCTATGAACATTTGGAAGCATGGTAATTGAATTTCAGTTTCTTTTGTTGTCAAATTGTACAGATGATGTAGATACCTACGGTGAAATTTTTTCGACCAAATTTCGTATCGTTTAACATGAATCCGAGAATATGTCGATGCACTTGCAAGTGAGTCATGATGACAAGATCTTTCTAATAATCATGGTAGCTGTTGCACTGAAAGTCATTTGGTAAAAGAAAAGATTACCATGTCTCTGTTTCGAAATTAGTGCATAAAAACTGCGCAGGAAATAATTGTGAAAATAAATTACTTTACTTACTTACTATTGCTGAAAGTTCCCATGATCTGTCGATTTCGCCAGTATATTTTTACGAATCGTAATCTGAATTGCCTGACTTTTTTTTCTTATCGGTGACGAAATGACGATTGGTTTTGGTGGAAATTGTTTGAATTTGTCGTCATAGCTGTCGAACAATGATTCGACTCTTGTTTTCTATTTTTTCTTCGACGATTTTATTTAATTTTGTTTCGGCCTATTTCGGGCTGTTTATGTTACCTAGAGCATCGAAACATATCGTTTCGGAAACTGAGAAAATATTTTGAAACACAGTGGTGCCAACTTTTTGCTCACTAGCTATTGTAAAAAAATTTCAAAAATACAATAAAAGTTATTAGGTTCTGACTATTTTTCTCAATTTTCGAAATTAATTAAGCAAAAAATTAGCACTACTATCTTTCAAAATATCCTTCAGTCAGGGCCGGCACTTTTTCAATTTCTCGCCAGGTGCAAACTTAAAGTGTGAATAATTGTTTGGGGGGGGGGGGGAGGGTGAACAAAAACCAAAAACTACAAAAATCTTGAATTAGCGGGGGGGGTAAAAGGAAAGATGGTGAGATTGCAGCAATCAGCGCTGCATTTTCTACACAAAAGCAGAGCTGGAAAGAAAACTGAAAATGTTTCAATTGAATTGATTTTTCAAATTGAAGTTCAGATTTTTTTTAGCTAAAAAAACTATTGATCCCTTAATTTTTAGTGAATTTTTGAAACATCTTAAAATGATTAGGTATTTGAAGGTTAGAAATATTCACATAAATATTCTGGATCAATAATCAACTGCTTTAAAAAAAAATCAGTTTTTCCCCCCTTTGGAATTATTAAATACGCTGAAAAAAAATATATGGATAATTTTTACTATTTCATACAGTAACCGGATCCCATTCAAAAATAATTGTGATTTTTACTATGAGAATAGTAAATTTTACTATGAGATTAGTAAATTTTACTATGAGAGTAATAAATTTTTGCATAATTCTAGATAAAATATAATGTATTTTTTGGCTGAGTAAAAATCACTATTATTCTTGAATGGGATCCGGTTACTATACTGAAATAGTAATTTTTATTAATTTTTTTCCGTGTAGTTTCAAATTTTCTATCTTCCAAAATGGATAGGTTTTTGAGATCAGCCTAATTTTTTCACAGCTTTTTCAAGTATGCATGAGGCACGTTCCAAAAATATAAAAATTGCTCAATTAGATAAGATTTCATTCTACAGGTTTTTCCAAGTTTGAGAAAATTCAATCGACAGGGACACGTTAGGGTCAATTTTCAACCAGAATTGAATGATGCTTAAAAGAATACAATGACGAAAACCGGAACTCCGAAAAAAATAGTTTCATCTACCTTTCATCCATCACTTTAAAAGCGCCAAAATGTTTAAAATTTGTTATTTTTGAGAAAAAAAATTGTTGAAAACAATACAACAATATAGGAATAAGGCTATTTACGTAACCAAAAAAATATAATTCAATAATTCATCATAATCAGTCTTGGCTCTTTTTTTGAGGAGGGGTTTGTATAAAAACATAGGTATTTTTTTACATTAAAGATCTGATTTTCTGAGTAATCTCCCTCTCAGTAAACTTCATCGCCAATTTTTGTCAAAATTCAGGATATTTTTTTTTACTTTTTCCTTACATGACAGAGTCGCTGCACAATCTATGTACTTGTATGCAACAGAAATAAAAATTCCATTTTTTTTTTTTTTTTTTTTAATTAAAATTATTTTCAAATTCGAGGGATTTTGATTTGTTTTCAAATTTGTATACAAAAAATAGGCGTATTTTTTTGAAATTTTCGCCTGGTGAAAATCTTGGCCAGGTGCAAGCGCACGCTTGCTACTGGACTTCCGCCGGCCCTGCCTTCAGTTTCGGAATTTATATCTTTTAATGTTTTAAAATTGGGTACGTAATATTTTCCAGAAAAATAATTATGGGATTTGCAAATTTTTACTCCTCGCAGAACCCTAAAAGTGGTCTCGGCAATGACCTAGTTTTACCCAGAATCTGTAATTCTGAAGTAAAAAACCATTTACAGTTTGTGTAGTTCAGATTTTTGTATACTTGGAGATGAGATGTTATAATTTGCTGTTTATCGCGATCCGTAATTCGTTATTAAGATTAATTATAGGGGAGAAAAAAGTTACAAGGATTTTAATCAACTTTTGATAAACTCCTTCAATTTGAGTTGAAACATGACTCAGAAAAAATCTCAGCTCAAAAAGGTGTCCTTGGAGGAGGGAAACTGGTACTCAAAAAGGGGCCATTTATGAAAAAAATCGCGGGTTTTTCGCTCTAGCTCCTAACACTCATTCTGCTTTGGAAAAAGTGAGCATGTTGCAATGATACTTGGTATCTTAAATTCTGCGTCAACTTGGGCTACTGCCATGTAAATCTGAGACCACTTTCAAGGTTCATCTGAGAGGTTGAAATTTTGAAAACAGGTAATCTTTGTGGGTGAATTTGTGTTTTTAGAATTTTTTCTCCTCGAGTATTTTGCAATATTAATGTCAGAACATGGAAAGATATCATCTCTGAAACTAAGGATATACATTTTGAAACACAGTGGTGCCAATTTTTTGGTCACTAAGTACTTATTGTAAATTTCAAAAATACAACAAAACTTAATATGTAATGAGGTTTTGACTTCTTTTCTAAAATTTTTGAAATTAATTGAGAAGAAAAGTAGCACTATTGCTTTTCAAAATACCCCCTCCCCTTCCAGTTTCAGAATTTAATATTTTTTAGTGTTTTGGAATAATTATTGGGTAGTCAGAAGAACATGGAATTTGTATATTTTAACCACTCCCAGAATCCTAAAAGTGGTCTCGGCATTGACCTGGGTCAACGCAGAATCTGAAATACACTGAGTCATTCTTCTTAAAACAGGTGTATATGGTAGAGGCTGGTGCAAAAAAATGACGATTTCTTTGAAAATGCTCCCTCTTTGAGAATTCATATCTCCTAGCTGTTTGAGAGTTCCTCCGGTGCTGAAATTCTTTCTGTGTGATGTTCAACTCAAAATTAACATCTTCGCTGAATTTGGTCAAAATTCTCTCAAATTTTTCTTCGAGATCCACTTCAGATTTCCAGGTCTTTGAATTTTTGGCCATTTTTGGCCGAAATTTGTTTGTCAGTGATTCGTTAAAAGCCAATAAAAATGTAGGTACTTCAGCTCTTGAAATTCAGATTTTTGCTTGCTATTTCAAAGATCCTCGAACTATAGCTACACTAGTGACTTTCGACGTCATTCAGTTATCCAGGTTTCTCGAATTTGTACGAGTAATAATTGTTCCATGTGAACTCTGTATCCTAGTTAGTCATGATTGGTGTCTTAGTTGGTGCTAGTCTTGTGTACGAGTACTTATACCTGCAATCAAATTCTTCAGTGTTATGAATTGATGTTTTGCTTAGAACGTCAGTTCAACTTTTATTAAATAATTATTCGCAATCTGATATCAGTTAGAATATTTTATTTATTCAAAAGTAACACTAGAAAAATTACCCATTAGTTTTTGTTTTCTGCGTTTTTCCTGATCATTTGACCTTATTTGTCATTGAAGTTGGTTTTTGGTGTCTAAATATCACTTCACATCGGTATTTTAAAAAATCTTTCCTTGAGCAGGAAAGGGGGGGGGGTACTGGATTTTAAATTCAGAGTAAAATCCACACTCACATGTTCATTGATGAGAAAGAAAATGCGGATCTTGAAAATGAACAAATGTAAATGGGTTACGAATTCATCTTTCATTTTTGGACTATGTATTTGTATCTTCAAAACTAAAAAATACAATTCAGACCTGGAGTGAAAATTGAAACAAGCACGATGCACTTGAAAATTGGATTCCTACCTACTTGCACTTTATTAGCCTAGGCTGTGCCCTTCATTACTAGGCTTCGTCCTTCTGCATTTTTGGTCAAACTTTGAGGGGCACCAGTAACCTGAAATTGAACACATAAGTAGTGGGATCAGCAAAGGAAACCTCAGCCCATAACCTCTCTGCGCCAGATTTCTACCACCTACCTTTATTGAATTTCAAGTATTATTGAGCTTTTTCCAAAAAAATAATATGAAAATCGAGGCTATTTTGAACACTATTACATTATTAGTGTTTCGACAATATTTGTAAAAAAAAAAAAAAAAAAAAAACGCTTTTCAATTCGTCATCTCGAATTTGCAATTTTACCTGCCAGAAGAACTGGTCGTTGGGTAACATATCGTTGATTAGTTCCCTTAATTTTGGCAGTCGACAAACTTCATTTATGGTGCTGATCTTTGTGCGCGTATTTCAATCGTTTCGAAGTCTAGATATTAGAGAAAAGTCAAGTCCTGCTGGAGGCTCCAGATTGGTCCGAAAATGGGATAATTGTGGGATAATTGATTGGCGAAAGGAATTTAGTATATTATAAACCAAGTTTGGAATTTTTTTCTCTGAATATTCACCTTATTCTATTTTTTTTTTTTTTTTTGTAAAAAATTCATAAGTAAGTATGCTTGCTTGATGGGTAGTTAGGCAATCACTGCTATTTTCAAAAACTCACCAAATATTAGAAAATGAACTTCGACTCTTTGGCAAATCAAAATTTGGTTTTTAAGTCTGGGTGACATGTTCTCTCATTGAGCCAAATTTTACATCGATCGAAGTTGACAAGTTCTAAAGGTTTCACTGTGAGAAGGGACCTTTCATCTAGTCCAGTATGTGAATTGAATAAACTAGTTGGGTCAAGACCTACCGTTTACGATTTGCAAGTAGTGTTAGACTTTATAGTAAGTTTATGGATCTGGACCTAGCAACACTATCGTGGCAGTCTATATACCTAATTCTGAAGAAAAAAACTATTTACAGTTTTTTCTAGTTCAAATTTGTGACCGTGAAGACGTAACTATCGTGGTTAGCAGTTTGAATAATTCTGAAGGAAAAAAAACATTTACCTACAGGTTTTTCTAGTTCAAATTTGTGACTGTGAAGACCAAAAACTATAATCGTGGTTGGCAGTTTAAATAATTTTTTTAAAAAACCATTTACAGTTTTTTCTAGTTCAAATTTGTGACTGTTGTGAAGACGTCACTAATTTTTATTTTCTGGCAATCCACATAATACATTTTTTTTTTTTTTCAAAGTCAGAAGATTTCAATCAAATTTTGGCGAACTTTTTCCATTTGAGTTGAAAGGTAACTCAGAAAAAATTGTACCTCCAAAGGTGTGCTTGGAAAGCTCCAGTAAGTATACTAGTTCGAAATGGTTCAAACCATTTTCAATAAATTTGGGAAGGGCGTACATACTAAGTACCTACATAGAGTAGCAAATTCCAGTTTTCTAAGTCAATACTAATAATGGTGAAATTTGGACTTCATTTCCGTTTGTTTTGAAATGAGTGCATAAAAACTGTGTACATGAATTACTTACTCACGTACTATTGCTGAAAATTCAGCACCTTTATAGCAATATTGCTATTTGTTTATTGTTCGGTGATCCACTGGCATGAACTGATTCTACCTTCAAATCAAGAATCATTTCCGTACTGACGCTGCCTCTGTAGGAATTTAGAATGTCATATCGAACTTTGATAAATAATTATAGTTATTCGCAATCTGATATCAATTTAAATATATTATTCAAGTATTCAAAAGTCACTAAAAAAATAACCTACTTATTAATTTTGTTTTCTGCGAGAAGGGACCTTTCATTGTCCAGTATAGGTACATTAAGTAAAGTAGTTGGGCCAGTGATGCCAGTGATTTGATCACCTACTCTGATCTATCATTTCCAATTTGCAAGTAGCGCTAAACTTTCGAGTAAGTAGATGGATCTGGACATGACATCACTATCATGGGGTAGTCTAAATAATTCTGAAGAAAAAAGCCATTTACAGTTTTGTGTACTTTGGATTTGTGACTAATAGCCGGTCTGGCATTGGGAACCATAACCTTAAATAATACAGGTGGATTACAAAAAAAAAATATATTTGGTTTTTAAGTCTGGGTAACGTGTTCTCTCATTGAGCCAAATTTTACATCGATCACAGTTGACGAGTTGTGAAGGTTGCACTGTGAGAAGGGACCTCACATAGCCCAGTATGTGCATTGAATAGGCCAGTTTGGTCAGCTTTTCACTCCTTCCCAACTCCTTATCCATCTGGCATAATTCTGACGTCAGTGATTACTCTGATCTACCGTTTACGAATTGCAAGTGGTGTTAGACTTCATAGTAAGTTTATGGATCTGGACATAATTCTGAAGAAAAGAAACCGTTTACAGTTTTTTTTAGTAACAGAACTCGTTAGGATAACAATCGATTAAATAATATAACCTATTCGCTAACACGCTTATGTCAGTGAACTTCTTCAATTTGAGTTGAAATGTAACTCAGAAAAAATTCTACCTCCAAAGGTGTCCTTGGAAAGCTCCAGTACTGTTCAAAATGGTTCAAAACCATTTTCAATCGTTTCGGGAAGGGTATGCAGTAAAACGTACATAGAGTAACAAATTCCAGTTTTCAAGTCAATAGGTACCAATGGTGAAATTTTGACTTCAATTTCCATTTTTTGACCCTTTGATTTTCAAAAATTCACCAGAAATAAAAGAAACGCTTTTGAACATTTGAAATTATAAAGGGCTAGGAATGTGTTTGAGCGTGTTTTTTCAATTTAGCACTATTCGGATTCATTTCTCCAATTGGAGTGCGTGCGTATACGCATGTTCCTTGTGAGAAATCCCCTTCAGTTCGCGGAGTATTTCGACATATTTCACATCATTCGACATCATCTGAGAAAGTGTAGATGCGCTTGCAAGTGAGTCAAGATGACGAGATGTTTCTCTTAATCGTGTAAGCTGTTGCACTGAAAGCCTTTTGGTAAATGAAAAGATTACCAGTCTGTGTTTTGAAATCAGTGCATAAAAACTGCGCGTGAAATAATTGTGAAAATGAATTACTTACTATTGCTGAAAATTCAGTAGCTTTGTTACCACGATGGCCACCTTGTTGAAGTATAATGTATGGTGGTCCACTGTCATGAACTGATTCCACCATCAAATGAAGAATCATTTCCGTACTTACGTTGTAGGAATTTAGAATGTCATTGAATTTTAATAAATAATTATTCGCAATCCGATACCTATCAATTAAAATATTTTATATGCTCAAAAGTTACTAACAAATTTACCTATTACTTTTTGTTCTCTGTGAGAAGGGACCTTTCATTGTCTAGTATACATTAAATAAACTCTATGTATCTAGTTGGGCCAGCTGTTCACTTCCTTCCCAGCTGCTCACCTATCTGGCCTATAACCTGATGCCAGTGATTACTCTGGTCTATCATTATTTGCAAGTAGCGCTAAACTTTCGAGTAAGTTGATGGATCATTGCGTTACCTTAATGCCAAATCCGAGTATGTCCATACAAAAAAGTACGATTTTACGCATCATTGATAAGGTTCGGATATGCTCGGAAGGGTTCGTTGAGTTCTGATTGAACATCGGTCAGCTTCGTACATCTTCGGTGGTGCATTTTAACTGTACTCAGATGCAAATTTTTCAATTCAGGGCTTCCCAGAGTCTTATCAGTGACGCAAAACGACGATTTTTTTTTGGATGGACATACTCGGATATGGCATTATTAAGGTAACTACGATTGGATCTGGACATGACATGACTATCGTAGGGTGGTCTGAATAATCCTGAAGAAAAAAACCATTTACAGTTTTGTGTACTTCGGATTTGTGACTAAGAACGACTTCTTATTACGGAGTTGCGAAATGTAACTTGAAAAAAAAAATTCTAGTTCCAAAAGGTGTCTTTGGAGGAGAGACATGGGTACTTGAATAGGGGTCATTTAATGATAAAATTGTGCTTTTTTCGCTCTAGCTCCCACTTAATCTGCTTTGGAAAAATGGCTCGGGTTGCAATGATAGGCAGTATTTCAAATTCAACGTTATCTTAGGCTACTGTCATTTGAAGGTTTTATATTCAGCAGTTAAAAATTTTAAAATCGTTTAATTTTCGGGTACCTAGATTCGTGTTTTGAGAATTTTTTCTTCTCGAGTATTTCGCTCTATTTATGTCAGAACATAGAAAGATATCTTCTTTGAAACTGAGGATATATTTTGAAGTACAGTGGTGTCAATTTTTTGCTCACCAGGTATTGTAAATTTCAAAAATACAAAAAAATTGCTAATGAGATTCTGACTACTTTTCTGAATTTGTGTTTTGAAATTTTTTTCTTCTCAAGTATGTTGCACTATTTACTCGTATATCAGAATATCGAAAGATATCATTTCTGAAAGTGGGGAAACATTTTGAAACAGTGGTGCCAATATTTTAGTCACTATTGCCAATTTCAAAACCGCGAAAAGAATTGGTAATGGCGTTCTGACGGGTTTTTCCTAAATTCTTGAAATTATTCGAGCAGAAAATTAGCAGTAAGTACTGTCTTTCAAAATATCCTCCAGTTTCAGAATTTATATCTTTTGATGTTTTAAAATAATTATTGGGTAAGTACTTACTTGATATTTTCCAGAAAAATAATTATGGGATTTGAATATTTTAAACCCATCGCAGAACCCTAAAAGTGGTCTCAGCAATGACCTAGATCGACGCAGAATCACAAATATGTAATTCTGAAGGAAAAAACCATTTACAGTTTTGTGTAGTTCAGATTTTTGTTTCATAAAAAACATGTCGGGCGTTGATGTTTATCACGATCCATAATACTTACAGTATTGAAGTGAATTAGGGCAGAGAAAAGTTACAAGGATTTTAATCTGATAAACTCCTTCAATTCGAGTTGAAAAATGTCTCAGAAAAAATCTCAGCTGAAAAAGGTGTTCTTGGAGGAGAGACAAGGGTTCTCAAAAAGAGGCCATTTATGAAAAAATCACGTTTTTTTCGCTCTAGCTCCTAATACTCATTCTGCTTTGGAAAAAATGAACCTGTGGCAATGATACAATGATATGGTATCTTAAATTCTGTGTCAACAAGGGCTACTGCCGTGTAAATCTAAGACCACTTCTAAGGTTCTTCTGAACTGTTGAAATTTTGAAAATAGTTGAGCTTAGTGGGTAAATTTGTGTTTTGAAAATTTTTTTCATCTCAAGTAGGTATTTCACACTAAGTATTTATGTCAGAACATTGAAAGATATCGTTTCTGAAACTGAAAAAATAATTCGAAACACAATGGTGCCAATATTTTGGTCACTTTTGCCAATTTCAAAACCGCGAAAAATTTGATAATGACGTGTTCTGGCTGTTTTTTTTCTAAATTCTCAAAATTACTCAAGTGGAAAATTAGCGCTACTGTCTTTCAAAATATCCTCCAGTTTCAGAATTTATATATTTTGATGTTTTAAAATACCTAATTATTGGGTACTTTATATTTTCCAGAAAAATATGTGATTTGCAAATTTTCAACCCCTCGCAGAACCCTAAAAATGGCCTCGGCAATGACCTAGGTCAACGCAGAATCACAAATATGTAATTCTGAAGAAAAAAACCATTTACAGTTTTGTGTAGTTCAGGTTTTTGTTAAGTAGTAGATAAAGCATCGGGTGTTGCTGTTTATCGCGATCCATAATAGGTAAGTACATTATTGAGGTGAATTGTGGTAGAAAAAAGTTACAAGGATTTTAATCAAATTTTGATAAACTCCTCCAATTTGAGTTGGAAAATGACTCAGAAAGAATCTCAGTTCGAAAAGGTGTCCTTGGAGGAGAGATGTGGGTTCTCAAAAAGAGACCATTTATGAAAAAATTACGGGTTTTCCGCTCTAGCTCCTAATACCATATACTCATTCTGCTTTTGAAAGAATGGTTTGGTTGCAATGATACTTGGTACCTAACCTACATTTATCTTAAATTCTGCGTCAACTTGGGCTACTGCCATCCTAATCTAAGACCATTTCTGAAGTTCCACTGAGCGGTTGAAATTTTGAAAACAGGTAATCTTTGTGGGTAAATTTGTGTTTTGCAAATTTTTTTCTTCTCAAGTATTTTGCAATATTATTGTCAGAACACGGAAAGATATCATCTCTGAAACTGAGGATATACATTTTGAAACACAGTAGTGCCAATTTTTTGGTCACTAGGTACTTATTGTAAATTTCAAAAATACAACAATATTTGATAATGAGGTTCTGACTACTTTTCTAAATTTTTGAAATTAATCGAGCAGAAAAGTAGCACTACTGCTTTTCAAAATACTCCCCCCTCCCTTCAGTTTCAGAATTGATATCTTTTGATGTTTTGGAATAATGATTGGGTAGTCAGAAGAATATGTGATTTGCAACTAAAAGTGGTCTTGGCAATGACCTGGGTCGACGCAAAATCTCAAATACTATTTTTCTGAAGTTGGGTTATCTTTCTTGAAACCAGTGTGGTAGAGGCTGTAGCAAAAAAAGACAATTTTTCGTAATTGTCTCCCCTCTTCCCTTTGAGAACCCTCATCTCCCATCCAAGGACTTCTTCGGTGCTGCAATTTTTTCTGAGTGATGTTTAACTCAAAATGAAGATCTACGCTGAATTTGGTCAAATCTATTTTTCTTCGGGATCCACTTCAGTTTTCCAGGTCTTTGAATTTTTGCCCATTTTTGGCCGAAATTTGATTGTCAGGAATTCATTCAAAGCTAATAATAATGTCCTTCAGCGCTTGAAATTCTGGCTTTTGCTTGCTATTAATCAAATTCAAAGATCCTCGAACTATAGCTACAATTTTGTGAAAGTGATAACAGATTGGGTGTTTTTTCCATCATCTTAGCTGCCTAGCCGTACGTTTAATGCGGTAGATGTTACTTTGTATGAAATATATTTGCTTCTGCAATAGGATTCGTAGGTCCTTACTGCAAGTTTAATTTTCGAGTTCGTAATATAATTGTTCTGTTTGAACTCCTTATTCTGGCTAAATATGATGGGTATCTTAGTTGTTAAGACCTGGTCCTGGGTACCTGCAATCAAATTCTTCAAAGTTATGAATTGGTGTTTAGCTTAACGTTCACAAAAGTGGCTGTACTTATTCGTTATAGGTACGTTGATTGCCTCACCTGGAATTCTGTTTGACAGCAACGTGTGGTTGACTAATCCATCTGCATTGTGTGTTGGTTTTGGCTTCTCAACCATTCACAACTCCGTACTGAACTCAAACAATTCAATTTTCTAATCCAATAGCTTCTATTTTCGTTGAAGAAATCCGTCAAAAATGCAACGATACACACCGAAGACATTATCATCATACTCATTAGCGCCAAGTCATCGTCGTTGTAACGCCAAGTTACACTGTATATAGCAAATAGCAATAGCACACCAGAAGAAGAAAAAGGAGAAGAATGAGGAAGTCGCATTAAAACTTAGCTCTCTCACCCTTATATACTAACTACGCTACTCGTTTTACAGTAATGTACGAAAAATAATAGTACGCGTGTAAAATTGCTGTCGTCGCTACTAAAAACAAAGAGGGAAAGAGCAGGCTACGCGAATATATACGCGAAAAACTCGTGCTCAGCAACGACTCTTCGTCATCATCATCGTCGTCGTTGTTGTAGCGTACACTAAATGCTGAACTGTGCCATGCCATAGCGAAGCTCTTTAATATAAATATTTAAATTTTGTTTTGAGTAATTTCGCGCGCCCCTACGTTTGTCATTTTTATTAATTACGCTCGTCCGTTTCCCCCTTCACCCCTTCACCCTTCACAGCTTTCACCCATCTCTGTGTCTCTTTCTCTCTTACACTCTGTATCAATCAGTCTCCACCTTTTTATTTTCTGTAGGACTGTTGGAAACGCACACGTAGCTTACACTAAGCGAAATATTACTCCCTTTTTCTCTCTCACTCACTCACTCACTCTGGTTTATTAAGTTCTTCTTTCGTGCCATATTACGAGTATATATATCTGGAGCATAGTCCGGCGGTATTTCATTTTTTTTTTAAATACTTCATTTCTCTTTTAGCTTTTTCAAATGGAAAAACCAGCAAGATGTTTTTCTCTAGTTAATTCGAGTACTGGCGAGTGTACTCGACATTATACTCCTTGACCCGAGGGCTGTGAGGGTTTATAGGGTTGCACACGCTTCATCTACACGCAGCTCTCTGTCTCCGTCTCTTTCTCTTCTTGAACGACGAATCGTTCGTACGGTGAGCTCGCTTCCGGGTTATTAATAACAAAAAAAAAAAAAAAAAGGAAAATATCATCGAGGTATTGGTGGCTTTGACTAGGTACTTTACTCTCTTCTACCTACCTTTTTTAGATGGTATCATATTTGTAACGATATTACAGTACCTAAGTATTAATTTTTCTACATTTCACTTGTAGATAGGTAGGTACCTACTCAGATTTTCTCTTTCGCTTTCTCTCTCTCAGCCATTTAATTAGTCCGCTGTACCTACGTTTAATTAACGGACAAATGGACGGACATGATACCATATACTGTTCAGTCTCGTCTTCGTTTATCTCAAACGCATACCATACCATACCATACCATACCATGTACCATCAAAACCCACAACTAAATGCGTGTTTTGTTTGGCTAGCGTTATTTATTACGAGAAGTCGCGATGCTCGAGCGTCTTCATTTTTCATCGTTTTTCCGCAGCTATTATCATTAATGTAGCGTTGCGTTGTTGCGCGTCCATCAACCATGAAAATGCTGCGAAGATGGCGAGGTAGGTAAGAGGACGTGTGTTAGAATAGGGCAACGTACGAGTGGCGAGTGGTATGAGAGATGCAATGTAGTGTAAGGTAAGATGGCGTAGTGGAATACATAGAATGAACGTATGATGTAGCAAACGCTCTGAGGATAAATGATACTCTACTCGAGGCAATTCGGACTGAGTTTCTGTGCTTTAGGTAAGTACATATAAGCAATCATGATGAGATGTCGAAGGAGTAATTCGCCTTCAAATTGGTCTCGTATTATCATAGAGTTGACAAGAATTAGATATGTAGATGACCCTTTCGAATGAAAAGGTACCTTAAGTCGTAAAACAAGTTTTTGAGTTGGAGGCAAAAATGTGAATTCAGGTCGAAAAATCGTTTTTTAGCAAAGGTACGTAGTTCGACCGAGAAGTAATTTTATCTCAAATCATCATTTTTAACCAAAATTAACTTGAAATTCAAAAGGTAAAAAAAATAATTTTTTGATTCTATGTAAGTCTTTTATTGGTACTTTTTTATTTTTATTTTTTGTTTAGTATTTGAAGAGTGATATTCCAAAACTAGCTTTGTCCATTTTTATCGAAGTTGGGTTTTCAGCAGTACCTGGTAGATGAACTATTAACTCACATTCCTAAGTACATCATCAACTTATCAAAATGAGGTGTTAAACTCACCTAAATAGCCAATTCACTAAAAATTAAAAAAAAATAATGTTCCAAAACGCGCTTTGTCCATTTTTATTGAAATTTTTTTCAGCAGTATTTAGTGGATGAAGTGTATACCTACACTCCTACATCATAAATCCACCCAAATAAAGTGCTAAATTCGCCTAAAAAGCCAATTTACCCGTTTAAAGGAAAACTGTTTTTCCTCTTTCCTGAAAAGTTGTGAAAATGGACAAAGCAAGTTTTGGAATATCACTCTTCATTTTATAGATAATTTTAAGAAATTTTTATTCGGTATAAATTATAATTTTTAGTCAAAATCAATTTGAAATTCAAAACGCAAAAAAATTAATTTTGTCAAAAAATTAAAAAATCAATTTTTTGATTTTATTCAAGACTTTTTGGTACTTTTTTTCATTTTTTTCATTTTAAAGTTTTTTCAAATGATCATTTCTATCCAAATTTATTGGTACCTACTTTTTAATTATTTTTTTGTTCTAATTTAGGCCTAATGAAAATTTTGATGGAAGTTCATTTCAAATTATTTGATATGAGGAAATATGCCTTCATCGCCTTAGTGATGGTTAAAATAATATCTCCCTACAAATACTGGAAGTATGGCAATGTGTGAAATCTAATTATATGTACATCCATGGCTCGTACATTGACTTTTTAGATATGGACTGCTAGCGGTACATAAGCTAATGGTCTTGAACATCGTTCATCAGATAGTCGAGGTTTGGCTTCTGCGCATGCCAGAACTGAAAAATGACGTCATACCAGGTGATGATGTTATACCTCCTGCACCTCCGTGTAACTGTACCTGGGTGGTATAACGTCACAACAGAACTGGCGCATGCGCAGATCGCAACCCTCGACTTACTATGTTCAAGACAATAGCCGTATGTTAAGCTTATGGGCCGCTAGCAGTCCATATCTAGAAAGTCAATGGGCTCGTAGCTCGAAGGCTCGAAGGCTCGTGCATCGGATCTCTGACCAGCAGCTTTACTTAGTTTCGGCTACTCACGATGGCTGGTTCGCTGTCAACTTATAGACGCATAGGCAGTGGAGACTCTTGCCCCCACCCCTCTTTCCCGTATTAGCCCATTTTATTAAGTGGATAATTTTGGCTGATAACGTGATAGTTTTTCTTAATTATGTCTAATTATCGCGGTACATTGCATATTTGCTAATCCTGCCAGCCATTGGAGAATATGTCTAGTCTAATAGGTACTTCGTGTAATACATTTCTGTTGATGTTGTCTATTATTGGGGAGTGGGGACACCCACGAAAGAGGCAGAAAAAGTGTACAGTGTTAAGGGTAAGAAATTACTCTGTCTTCCATTAAAGATGAATTACTTGTACTTCATCGCTAATTAATAATCAATAAGCTAACACTTATAATAATTATTAAAATTATTCTAGTAAATAACGCGAGTCGTAAGGTAGAAGCCAGATCTTGTATCTATTATAAAATAATCTTATAATTATTTTATACTCGATTATCCCATAAAGTGTACTTTTCTATTATTCTTTAACATCAATAAATCACATAACTAACACTTGTGTCGAATGTGTGTATTGATTTGGTAATTTAAAATGATTAATATGAAGAGTAGACGGTATTGATTGGAACCTCTCCTATTATCTGAGCTATCCACGGCAAGGTAATTATTCCTTCCCTAAGGAATGATTATTGACTCAACTATATATAAATAGGAAGTATAGTAATTTCCCTCTATCCCACTCATTCCAAGTTTCACTCTATCAAAGTAACCAGCAGTTTTTTGCGTCCGTGATGATTAGAAATTTTAGCACTTTTCATCAGCAGCAATTTGTACGTCATTTTTAAATGGCAATAAATTTATGAATTTTCAGTTTATAGCCAATCAACAAACAGTAGGTATTTCGACATAAAGGCAATCAGCAATTACTGTTTATCAAAATCAAATTTTTTGGACTGATTTGAAATTTAATTTTTGATGTTTTTTTATTTCATGTACCTACCTATGTATTTGACTTCATTTTGATAAGAGTAGTAGGTCTAGGTACATTATAATAATTATGTAAGGTACCTAATTCATAAATTATAAAAAAGATTAAGAAAATATGAAAAATCAATTTCAAGTTGATATTTTAAAAGCAACATTAACCATCAACCAATAATAAGTAGGTATATTAGTGAAAGCAAAAATGCAAAAACTATCTTGCAATCAGCGAATAGCTGATGACTTGTTTATCCATTATGATTCAATTATTATGAGTAGGTATCTGTTTAGAATTTATTTTTATCCTAATTTTTACTCAACCTATTTCTGAAAATTCTTTAAAATATTTACGTCTTGAAAAAAATTTAAAAAAAAAACAATTATCCGACCAACTCATCCATTCAAGCATAAAAGCTAAATTAACTTGAAATTCAAAATGTAAAAAACTTGATGTTCTCAAAAAATCAATTTTTTGATTTTATTTTCAAGACTTTATTGTTCGTTTTTTTCTTTTTTTCTATCAATTTGATGATGATTTTTATATTTTAAAATCATCATTTTCAGCTAAAATTGACTTGATGGTATTTTTTTCTAAAAATTAAATTGCAGAGATTTTCTTACTTTTTCTTTGATTGAAGGCATTTTTCTCGAAATGAAAATTTTGATAGGTAAGTAGGTTACTGAAAAAACATGAATGGTATTAAAAAATATATTATATTAACAGTTCAAATGCCTGTAAGTTTGCAAATTTTGGAGGCTGGTCACTGGTCATGGTCACCCATTCGAAAGAGGACGATATCTCTTTTCTAAAATCCAACTTGCGGTACCTTTTCGCTTTTGAGAGGTCACATGCGGATTGTGTGAGCAGTTGTCATTATGAACAATCGGGTAAAAATTGATGGGATCTGACCAAAAGTCAGACCAGATCTAATCCGATCAAAATTTTGATCTTATCAGATTTGATTAGAAGATCTGCTCAGGTCAAATTGAATTCAGGGGATGTTCGGATCTGATCTCATCTGATCAGATCCAATCATTTTTCAAAATAGGTGATTTTGAGTCAAAACTTGAACAAAACAGTTGTTGACCTACCTACATATCATTGTAAGAATAATAATTTATTTTGTTTTCACCCATGATTTTATTATTTTTATCGTATTTTACGAATTTTGCTTGATTTGGGTACATAGTTCTGAAAGTAATTTCGGCAGTTCTAAGCAGGAAAACTTCCCCGTTCTCTCTTTCAACTTGTAGGGATCGTGACTTTTCCACTGCTCTGAAAACATGTAATTTGGGCAGTTGATTTAAGCAGTTTTTTTCTTTTTTCTACTCAATTTGTAGACATCATGCCTTTCCACTGCTCTTAAAATGCAATAACTGGTATGGTGAGATGAGAAAACGTGGTTGGATATCACATTTGGGTTTATTTTCTGCTCCTTACATTAACATTTATGTACATAATTTTTAACAACATTTACATTTTGTTATTTGGAAAGTTGTGGGGGATCCGATAAAAAGTGTGGAGTTTTGGATCCCTAATTTGAACCCTCACTCGCCCGTCGAGGTTGCAGATTTCAACATTTTCATTGAAAATAGAAATAAAAATTGAAAAAAGTTTTTTTTGAAAACAATTTTTTTGGTGTTGATTGATCATACTTACTTATTCACTTGAAAATAAGAAAACCATTTTTGAAAATTCTTTACCTTTTTTCATCCGAATCCATCCATCCTTTTTCGTATCGAAATCTGCGCTTTATTGTCACGGGTTCTTATACATAGATACTTATTAAATAATATCATCAATTTTTCTCGATTGCTAGTGAATGAAGATTCAGTTCAAAAAAAAACTGAAATAGCTTTTTCATTTCTTGAATCCATCGTGACAATTATTTTGAAGTCGTATGATTTTCAGGGAACATAAAATCTCACAATGCCTTTGATATTCTCTAGTCCTTTCGACTCATGACTAAATGAGCGAACTTGGGAGCATTTTCGTTTTTCATGGCACTGTAAGAACAAGCATCTGTGGACTATGGCAAATGGATTTTCAGAAATCAGAATACCATAATGCTGGAAACTATTCGGTAAACTGAGTCAAAATCAGTACCTAGACCTACCTACGTAAGAATTGTAAATGATGGGAAAACTATAGGTTTCCTATGTTACTACACTATCCTGAAGTCACAGATCAAAATTCTACCGGGAAGTTGTATAAAAGCACTTTCAAAGTTGAGAAAATGCAACATCTATAAACTGAAAGAGGTTACATTAAGAACCCGTTTTACGTGAAAAAATGAGGTAGGTATTTCCTCTTGCCGCACCAAGCGTGTGACGTCACTTGGAAGAAGACCTCAAATCTCACCTTGGTAAAATGACAACAGAATGATGTTTCAGAGTTTCCGATTTTTTTCTGGTAAAACAAATGGGATTGAGTGAAATTTTTTTAGAAAGTAATCTAAAAATGTAAAAGTTTACCATAGTTTGGTATTCATTTCATCAGATTTTGTGCTGTGATTAATTTTTAACCAAAATTAACTTTGAATACAAAACGTAAAATTTTTTTTTTTGATTTTATTCATTTTTTTTTGCTGCTAATGTTGATAACAATTTTGATAACATTTTATTTCAAAATACTTATGTTTTTTAACCAAAATCCATACTTATCAATTTTTTGATTTTACTTGAAGACTTTTGTGGGTACTTACGTTATGACATCACATGTTATGAAACAGTATGCGGATATTCGGATATTTTGACAATATCGATATTATTACATCACTTAACCAATATACGAATAAGTACCAGAAAAAAAAACGCAAAAACTATCTTGCAATCAGCGGACCCGCTAATGGGCCTTGTTAGTTTTGAAAACAGAAAGATTTATTGAATTTTATTTTATTTTCAAGACTTTGTTTTTTTTCTTTTTTTCTTTCCATTTGATGAAAATTTTTATAAATTTTATTTTGAAATCATAATTTTCAAGTTAAATTGACTACGAATAATTATTTCAAAGTATCATTTTCAACTAAAATAAACTTTGAATTCAAAACGTTGAAAAATTAATTTTTACGATAAAAATCAATTTTTTGTTTTTATTTGAGACTTTTATTGGTACCTTCTTTTTCATTTTATTTTTGCCAATGTTGACGAAAATTCTGATGAATTTTATTCCAAATTAAGTACGTTTTTTTAACCAAGATCAATATACTTAAGTTTTTTGATTTTGCTCAAGACTTTTGTTGGTACTTTTTGATTTTTTTTTTTTAACATTAGTGTAATAAACTATTTTGTTTTCTTTTTCACCTCGATTTGCAGAGATTGTAATTTTCCCAATGCGTCCAAGTTCGCCTTGCGTTGCTAAGATCATGGTTTCAAATTTCTAATTGGTGGGGTACTTTTAATTTTAAGTAAGTATTTTACGAATTTCGCTTCGTTTGACTGGTTCAGAAAGTAATTTGGGCAGTTCTAAGCAGGAACACTTCGCTGTTTTTTCTCGATTTCCACTACTCTGAAAATATACAATTTGGGCAGTTGAGTGGAACTTTTTCTTTCGTTGAGACCATGACTTTTCCACTACTCTTAAGAGTACAGTTCAGTGGGTGCTGGTCTCGTGATACTTCTACATAGGTACAATGTGAATTTTCAAATTTGAGACCCTCGTAGAAAAATTATGGTTCAAGTTAGGGATCCGAAATTTTTCCTGTAGTCTATTGAGATCCCCTAGAACTTTTTTCTATCGAATCCTTCCTTCAATTTTCCCCTAAAAAAGTGAAAAACAACTCACCTTAAATGCCAACTTAGGTCACTCAATATTAAGACGTTCATTGTTTGATTTTTTGTTTAAATAGGGTATCTCGACATAAAGGCAATCAGCAATTACTGTTTATCAAAACCAAATTTTTGAGACTGATTTGGAATTTAATCTTTAATACATACTTATATTTTTTTTTATTCATGTACGAATAAAATTTTTTTGACTTCATTTTGATAAGAGTAGGTTAGTAGGTCTAGGTACATTCCACTTCATAAATTATACCTAAAAAAGATTAAGAAACTCTAAAAAATCAGTTTCAAGTTGATGTTTAAAAGCAACCTTAGCAACCTTAGCAACCATCAACCAATAATATAGTGAAAGCAAAAATGCAAAAACTATCTTGCAATCAGCGAATAGCTGATGGCTTGTCTATCTAATTTATGATTTGATTTTTCTAGGTGTAAATTCTATTTTAAAATCATCATTTTCAGCTAAAATTGTGACTTGATGGTACATATTTTTTTCTAAAAATTGAATTGCAGATATTTTCTTACTTTTTCTTTGAAGGCGTTTTTCTCGAAATGAAATTTTTTGATAGGTTAGTTACTCACTGAAAAAACAAGAATGACTCGTATAAAAAAAATATTATACTGACAGTTCAGATGCCTGTAAGTTTGCGAATTTTGGCGGCAGGTGATTGGGATTGGTTTCCTTCAAAAGAGGACAGTCTCATAGTGCTTGAAAACGTGATGAACTCGATTTTCTAAAATCCACCTTGTGGTACCTTTTCGCTTTTGAGAGGTCACATGGAAATCGTGTGAGCAGTTGTCATTATGAACATTTGAACTCTCCAGTAAAAATTAATCGGATCTGATCAGATCAGACCAGATCTAATCCGATCAAAATGTTTGATCTTATCAGATTTGATTAGAATGATCTGCTCAGGTCAAATTGAATTCGGGGGATGTTCGGATCATGATCTTATCTGATCAGATCCAATAATTTTTCAAAACAGGTGGTTTTGAGTCAAAACTTGAACAAAACCATGACCTACCTATCATTGTAAGAATAATAATTATTTATTTCATTTTCATCCTCGTCATGATTTTCAAAGATCGTGACTTTTTCAATACCTTCAACTTCGCGTTATAAGTTCGCAAATAAGGCGATGATTTTAAATTTCTGATTGGTTGAGGTACCTATATCTGCGAATAGGTATTTTATTCCCCTGATTTTATTATTTTTATCGCAGTTTACGAATTCTGCTTGGTTTTGGCACTTAGTTCTGAAATTAATTTAGGCAGTTCTAAGCAGGAAAACTTCCCTGTTTTTTACGACTTGTAGGGATCGTGACTTTTCCACTGGAAAATGTGTTATTTTTACAGTCCCTTTTGAGAAGTTTTTTTTTTTTATGTTTTCTACTCAATTTGTAGACATCATGCCTTTCCACTGCTCTTAAAATTCAATAACTGGTATGGTGAGATGAGAAAACGTGGTTAGATATCACATTTGGGTTTATTTTCTGCACCAAACATCAAAATTTATGTACATAATTTTTAACAACATTTACATTTGTTTTTTTGGAAAGTTGAAGGGCGATCCGATAAAAAGTGTGGTGTTTAGAATCCGTAATTTGAACCCCCACTCGCCTGTCGAGGTTTCAGGTTTCAAAATTTACATTGAAAATAGAAATAAAAATTGAAAAAAGTTTTTTTGAAAACAATTTTTTTTGGTCTTGATTGATTGTACCTACTTATCCACTTAGAAATAAGAAAACCATTTTTGAAAATTCTTTACCTTTTTTCATTTTACTCGTTTTTTTCTCAACTCCAGGTTGAAAGTACTATTTTTCCACCCTCGTATACTAATCACTCGGGTGTAAAAATAAGCGCTTTTGATTCTCGATCAGGAAAAATAACTTCACAAAGTCAGATAAAAATGGATTTCGGACTCGTGTGAGTTGTAACCCTCCTTTTGCTCGGGTCATTCACCTCGCCCTCGTCGAGAAATCAGATTTTCCGCTTTCGTTGTGAAATAAAAACAACCTGCTGTTTTGATTTTCAATGTGAATTTTCAAGTTTGAGACCATAGAGTAGAAAAGTGATGGTTCAAGTTGAGGATCTAAAATTTGTCCTGCAGTCTATTGAGATCCCCTGGGACTTTTTTTTATCGAATAGGTACTTGGTACTCCCTCCAATTTTACCCTAAAAAAAATGAAAAACAACTCCGCTTGAATGCCAACCTCATACTGATGATTTACATTTACATCATTAAATCATTGTCGAGATATAAGGTATACTAGGTGCATATTGAATAGTTACATAGGTATTCCAATGTTTGAATTTTTTCAATTAATATGAGGCTTCCATTTCACTGTTGAAAAAACACTTTAAATTCTCATCTCTGTCCAGTTTGCCGGAATGCCTTCAACGAATCTCTTTTTATCAATCCTCTTGGCCTTCAGCAGCTTAGAAAAAACCAAAGGTGGCCTAAAATTGTCACCTTATAGTTGATGGTATTTCACCACAGTTGCGAATTTTCCATAATCTATCGCCTTCTGAAACGCTCTTTTCATCTCAGTTTGGTACTCTTCAGTCATCTGATTGATGTCCCTAGCGATCAGAAATATCTTGAAACCGAATTTTTGTTTCTTTGATTCACTTGAAATACAATTCTACATATAATAACACATCTGTTCCACCGATCAAACTATCTTCGATCATCTGGTTGATGTACTTATTATAAGCTATATCAGCTGGTTGCGTTCACTTTGGCTATCGAAATCGAAAATTCTCGATTTCAAATTGGAAATCAAACATTAAAAAAAGCATTAGCTGATCTGCAGATTTTTTCGTTACTTGAAACTGATTGGAAAATGCTTAATTTATGTCTAATTTTCAATTTGAAATTGCTAATGTCTGATTTCAATAGTCAAAGTGAACGCACCCTAGAAACTTTCTCTATGCTAAAACTAAGAAAATTCAACATAATAACTGACGCGAACGAATATTTTCAATTTTATTTTTAAATTACTTCAACTATTCGCGATACTTATTTTGCTACAAGGGGCAAAGAAAGAGTGTATTATTTGAAGTTCACTCTTCCTTTTTTTTGAATTTATCATATTGTGTAGAAAAACACTTCACAATTCAAAATCAAAAATCACCAGATTGGAAAAAAGAGAAATTACTTACTGAACTCAGAAATTCAATTCGCAGTCTTCGTATTATCTCGCTTGTTTTCGCGTTATTTCAATCAATCATGTAACGAAGTCATACTCGTTATTTTAAACAAACATTTCAGATAAACTTTTAATTTCATTCAATTTTATTCGATTTAATGTTAACCTGTTTCGAATAAAATGTGATACAAACTTGAACTTGAGTTTTTAACCCTTTTTGGCTTTTTTTAAAATCGGAAATTAGCGCGCTCTCGCGACAACACTGGTGTAGATCTACTGAAACATTACTTACTAAGTATACCATACTTGAATGAATTTTCACAATTCACTGCTGAACCTACTCGTACTTTTGTTAGATCTCATTCAATATATCAGAGCTGATGAATTAATAACTCACTTAACTTACCTGGCTTGGAAATGAATGGTTTTCTTTTGGAACTCATACCTTAGTTCCAAAATATCATCAATTTTTCTCGTTTGCTAGCGAATGACGATTCAGTTCGGAAAAAAATCTGAAATAACTTTTCCATTTCTTGAATATCCATCGTGATAAGTATTTCGAAGTCGCGTGATTTTCAGAGAACATAAAGTCACAATGCCTTTGATATTCTCTCGTCCTTTCGACTACTCATGACTGAATGAGTGTACTTAAAAACAAGTATCTGTGGACTATGGCGAATGAATTTTCAGAAATCAGAATAGGTACCATAATGCTGGAAACTATTCGATAAACTGACTCAAAATCAATACCTGCCTACATAAGAATAATTTTGTAAATGATTGGAAAACTATAGGTATTCTGTTTCATGGAAATCAGATATTAAGCAGTTATACGTAATTGTAGCTTTATCACTATGGTTTTTCAAGGTAGTACGACCGTATATGTTGCACGAACGAGAAACGTATAACGAATGATACGTTGCCGCATCTCGATATCATACGTGCCCCGTTCGTTTGCTCGACCATTGTTCGAGTAGGTCGTTGCTGGGGGAAACTTTCAATAGCTAGGTACCTATCTGGTAAATTTCTGTAGCATTTTTCTATTGTTTAATTTTTTTCTACCTTCGCTATCAATTATTTGTAGTGTATTTTTAGGCAATCGAATGGAATATTTTATGGTACTCTTCGCTTGTGAGCTCTTGCTCTTCGATTTTACGTAGCAAATCGCCGGTTGGTTTTTCCGACGATGCTAATACTTTGAAAGCAATATCTGTCAGCTTTTGTTCCCCAATTTTATCAGCTACGAGTTGGAATTGAGCTATTTTTTCTGTCGATTTTATGTGCATTGCTATGCAAACCATCTGTACTTGCTTTGTAATTTTTTTCTTCTTATTTTCTTCTGCTATTTTTGCTTTTTCCTGCTGTCTTTGTTTCCTGACCAATTTCCTTGCTTCTCTCAATCGATTTAATTGGTCTTGGAGCCATTCGTCGTTCTGTTTAGTAGGTAGTCTTTTTGTAAATTTGCCAGTCTTTAAAAATTCTTGTCTTTGTTTTATTTCTTGATTTTCCAATTCGCTATACCTATCATGTATTTCTTTTATTCTTCTTTCTTCGTTTTCTAGCATTTTGTATACTGCCTCTTCGTCGCCTCTTTTTTGTTTTTCCTCCAGTATTGCTCTTTGGGCTGTAATTCTTTCATGAAAAGGTTGATCATCCCATGGGGATTTATACCTAGCTTCGTCCTGAAGAATTCTCAATTGGTCCTTGGATAGGTATGGAGTCATCTGTCTTATATTCGATATAGGTTTATCATCCGAGTTCAAATTTTTATTGGTATTTATGAGAAAGTAGTGGACTGTTGTTGTTGTTTGTGTCTCAGTAAGTTACTTTTAGATGTTTTTGATGACATTATTTCATAATCAGGTACCTAATTATTTTTCGGAGACATTTTGTATCGACTTTCTAAAACTTTGAAAAAATGATTAGTTGATAAAGTCATTTTTCCATTGGAGGAAAAAAAACTCAGACGAACACAACCATCTCGTCGATGGTTTTTTGATGAAGTTTGGTCGCTTTCATAAATCTACATACCTATATCAAATCTTCAATTTTTATTTATTGTTTCTCTCTACGTCTGAGATGACAAATTCGAATAAAGTTTCAATTTTAGGATCTCCCTTCCTGTTCAGAATGGATTTCAAGAATGTAATTTTGCCATTTTACCAATTTTAGCTGAAGTGAGAATATTTATCTAGCGAATTAGATTGGCCTCAGAAATGTTCTGATATTGACCAAAAATAGGCTTGAAATTTTAACTCATGAAAGGTACTCCAAAAATGTGACCAAAATTCAGGAAAAAAAGTACTTACTACCTACCTATAGTCTATAGATGAAATTCAATCAACGATCTAGATTTTGGTCAGCAATGGTCTGATATTGGTCAAAATATAATAGACTAAGTTTTGAATATGATTTCCATTTTGAGATTTCAACTCATGAAAGGTACTCGATGTACTACTCATATACTCCAAAATGTGGCCAAAACTTTGGAAAAAAATTACTTACTACATACCTACCTACCTAATACCTATATGGTATATTATTTCCATTTTTAGCTCTTGATTTATGAAAGGTACTCGATGTACTACCTACTTCAAAATATGACCAAAATTCGGGGGAAAAATTACTTACTACTCGTACATACCTTTTTTTTTATCTGTATAAATGGAGTTCGAAATCTATTATTTTCTATCAAAAATTTTTTTCAACCCTCTTCGGCTCTGTCATCGATTTAAATTTGACACAAAACCAATGTACATAGTTAGGTAATGGGTACCTTCTATTCGTCTCCACAATAATTCCACCGCCTCATACACGATAAAACCATAACCTAAACGCTTATGCTGCTATATACGTATAGAGAAAATCATCCCGCCATTACCTCGCTCTCGTCGGTACACCAGATACCAGACGGCAGCATTTGTAATTAATGAGAAAACCATACTACCTACTCCAAGTTTTCTAAGCTGCAAAAGATAAGAAAAACGTAAACTTGATCAATAACACTGTCATGTTACAGGGATAATTAGTTCGCCGTTACGCGGCAGCATTACTTAATGCTTCCTTCGCTCCCATACAAGTATAAATCATTCGGTTGTGATTTTTCATTGCGGCCATCTTTGCTATTGCCATATAATTTTTAAAAAATAATACGTCATGTACCCAACCATATCATCTCACCTGAAATAGAAAATTCCATCGTTGGATGCATTAATCAAATGGAAAGAAAAAATATATAGCTGGTTGAATGATAACTTGGGAGGTACCTACCTAAGCTTAAAATAAAAATCAGATTTGGGTTGGGAACTGTTTTATTGTCGAGCTGGGAAGTTATAATAGGTAGGTAATTATTTGTAGTTGGAATATTGGTAGGTATTTGGTTTGAAAGGTGGCAGGGTAGAAAATCGTGATGTAATTAAGGAACTTTCTGCGAAGCATTCCTAGCAAAATTATGGCTAGGTGCATTTAGATTCGTGATCGAATCTCTCCTCCCTCTCAAAATTGAAATTTTGGGAAATGAACAAACTGGAAAAAAATTCAGTTCAGAAATCATGCATTGAAGAAAAAAAGAACAAATCACCTCGAATTACCTCAAATTTTTTAGGTTCATATGTATTTCCGAGATATTTGAACTGAAAATACACCTGGTAAACAGTGTCATTGAATAGTAAACTTCAGATGAACGGAAACCAAAATAATAAATAAGATTTTCAAAAATAATGTTTATTTAATTTTTGATTACCTACGACCCTACGTGTTGAAAAATGAACAAGATGTAGTTATACTTAGATATGTTTTACCTACCTAACTTGCAATTTGAAAGGGTTACGAATAGATGTTGATAGTGTTGCCAATGTTTCTTTCAGTGACTGATACAGGCTTAGTGACATAAGTCGAATGCTACAGCTCATTATTCATTAAATCCATAAAATCCAAATTGGGCTAATTTCACCTACCTGAGATTGAATAAATCACCATCTCTACTACATGCTTTCAGATGACATGGCCACTTTACTTCATATTTTGATTACTTTTTAGGGGGAGGGAGGGAGAAGTTATTATTGCCCATATTCAAAGTTATTATTTTGGATAGATATAAGAAAAGTAGTAGCTCGCTGAATGGCTACTTTCAAGGTATCTCATATTAGCTAACTTGACTTGCTTACATCTGAGCAGTGGTCGTATTGAGGTTGTTGAAGTAGAATTTGCAGTCTGTTTACTGAAGAAACAGCAGTGCAGAACTGACTGTTGGATCTAAAGGCCAAGACCAAGAGTTCGTTGCCTTGGATCAGAGAATTATTGGTAGGTAAATGAGCCTCTGGCAATGAAGAAATATTACGCCGAGGACTTACTGGTGTTTTTTCAATCAAGACTTGTGAAATTTTCTTGCGAGTTGGTATACAGACTCGTGGGATCCCTCGTCGATATTCTGGGTTATGGGGTTTTAACGCTCTGTTACGAGTAGTTTTAAGGGTCAGATTTTATAATAACTTATGCGAGGGAATTTTACCTATAAATGGTCGTCTCGAAAAATTACAAAGTTTCAAAATACCTAACAATTGTTTTGCAAGTTTGTTTGTATAAGTGGCCATAGAGTATTTCTTTTACGAAATTCGGGTAGAGCTGGAGTATTTTTTTTTTAAATTTAAATTTTCAAAATCTATTCGTAGCTACCTAGTTCAATTTGCAAGTTTGGTAAAACTCATCAATTCTTGTACTTGTCGTGATTACATCTGCTGTTTTCATGAAGATGGGGTGGTGTGTTCATTTGAAGTTTACTTACCTCATTTTCCGAACACCCTGTACGATTATGTCTTTATTGAGAAGCAGATTGAAAACTAGACGGCTGTTCTTACTTGACACATGGATGCCCAAATAATAATGATAGTTCAATTTTATCTGAATAATATGGTGAAGGTGAAAATATCTAAATTCTATTTTGGTGTTCCATTCAAAAAAAAAAAAAAAAAATGCGTTGTGAATCGTCAGCATTCATTTTTTTCCAAATCGTAAGTATCTTGACCTTTAATCCAAAATTAGGATCAAATTGGTCACACAGGAAGAAATATGTCTCAATACCCAATGAAATATTTGGACCATTTGTAAGTGCCTCATTTTTCGAAATTTTGAAAACAAAAAACTGAAATACAACCACGAAATCGACGAGTAGGTACCTACTTGTACTCCTTGAAATATGTACAGCTAAAGTCCGGTGTTGCTATTACTGGGCTCAAATTTGAGGCGAGGGAACTAAAACGAACGTGAGAAAATTTTATGAACAAAAAAAAAACTAACAAATTGCATTGTAACCTGAAATCCAATAGGTATTTGGATTGATTCAGCCCTACAGAGAGAGAGAGAGAGAGAGGTTGCCCCAACATACAATGAAAAATATTTGAAATTTTTGGACCGCATTCTTCAAAATGTTGAGAAAAGTGAAATACAATTGCAGCATGAATATTTCAGCTCATTTTATCAAAATCAGGACCAACGAGTAGCAAAAAAAAAAAAAAAAAAAAAAAATTACTTGCTCCTTAAGTAGTATAAATTTTTACAATAACGTAATGTGCAATTTTATTATTTTCAAAAATTTGTTTTTCATAGCATGTACATTAAACCGCAAAATATTCATAATTATGTAACATCTAAGTATAGTATCTAGTGAAAATATGCACCATTTTTCCCCGCATGAAGTGTGGGGGGGGGTACTCGATAAAAACCAATGAAAACTTGAACTTGGAAAGCTCCTCAATTTTCATGCCAGGAAGCCAACGTTTTTTCAAATCAAAAACTCTCAAAAATGCTTACTTGCTTCAAAAAAAAAAAAAAAATACCTAGCAAATGGAACAAAATTACCTACGAGAGCTTGAAGGCCCCAAATTGGAAGAAAAGAGTGTCAAAATAACCAAAGAAAAAATTGGTTTGAAAAATATTGATAGAAGCCAATGAAGGCGTAAGCTTCAAAAGTTCCTCCAGCAATTTTTATTTCACTCCTTGATGGCAATAGCAAAGAAGCTAATATTTTTTAAACCGAACGATTTAAACGAGTACTTGCTCCTAAAAATACAGTAAAGGGGACAATTTTGAGAGAGAGTGGGTCTGGGTATAGTAAAATTAATTTTTGCCAAATTTTGGACTATGGTTTTTTTTAAGGAATTTCACCCATTTTGCAGTCGTGGGCATCCCCCCCTTGATTTCGGGGATATAGTATGTACCTTACAGTGAAAAAATGCGCAATAGACCAAATGGGTACATTTTCGAAAAAAAAAAAAATGGATTTAATTGTACACCCCTCATAATGCATCCACAGGTGTATGGTAGGCAGTGCAGTAAATGGAAAAAATCATCAAAAAAATTAGGTGATTTTTAATTCTTTTTCAGAAAATAAATTATGTTTCTCTCCTTGATTTGTGACTGATCAAATGGGTCCTGTACAGGCTCCAAAAGCCAAGTTTTAAATATTTTCAGCCTTATTCCCTTTTCAAACTTTTGTTTTTCCTAAATTAAATGTGATTTTATTCCTCATGGATATACTTACAAAATGTTCACAACGTAAAATCCTTCATATCTTTCTGATAGGTTTATTGAAGTATGCCCGCTCCCAGTCTAAATTCAAACACAACATTTTAGTCACTCAGCTCAGCAGCAGTATACTGAGCTTCGAGCTGGTTTTCATTTCATTTCGTTAAAGTAAGTAGGTGGCAAAATTACATTCTGAATCCGATGATGAATCCATTATTATTCATTTTCCCTCGGGCCAATTCATTTGAATACATTTCTACGGATTTATATTGAAAAATACATTATAGTGACCATTGGATTTTTTTTATCGTGCAGGGTTCACCCTCCATCGGGTGTTCTTACCCAGTCTGACTATGAATGATATCTCGGCATACCTCTGTGTTCCAAGGTTGAGCTGAACCAGTGCGTAATTTTTCTTGAAAGGACTTTTATTTAGTCTATCTAGTTTCATTGGCGATCTTCTTGTGCCATTTAGTCACGGATATTTCTAAGCATGTTGTGTACTGTTCAAAGTTATCGTAATCTCTGCGAGATGTGTCCAGAGTGACTTGGAATTTTTTTTCATACAGAGCTCTCAGCTTCTGTGGCTCATTTTAACTCTGCTACCGTTCAACATTTATTTGTTTTCTTTTTGGTGTCCATGGTGTATCCAAAATTTCATGTCAAATCAATGTCCCAAAACGGATCATTTCAGTCTCATTTTTCTTTCTTGGAAGATGAACTTTTCTGAAGTGTACAGAAATACATACCTACTCACTGAAAAATATGATCGTTTTCACAAGTTTCATAAGTACATACCTAGTGCTCCTCTTTTTGAGAACTGGTAGTTTCCATGAAACATTTTCTTGTCTTATCGGAGCTGATTTATTAGTACTATCTTGCGCTTTATGCAGACTGCTTTATATTGCCTGATGATTAGTCAAATAACAAAATTGAAGATCGAGGAATTCGTGATCATAATATTGGTTACATGTGAAGGAAGCCTTACTCTCGATCCTGATGTGTAAAAAAGAATTAGGTAAAGGACACACCTACTAGAGTACAAATAACCGTAACCACTATACTGAAACTTACAGATAACGTACTTCAATTTCTAGTTAGTAACATTAAAAGCAAAATACACTAGAAAATACTTTACCATGTTGAGGTGGTCATGGTTGGAGTTGCGTCGGACTTTTTGTTTATACTGCCATCGCCTAGGCACGAATGTTGTAGATTACAAATTTTGAAGCAAACTAGCCAAAAAAAAAAAAAAATAGCCCCACTAACAAAATGGCTGCCGTTTTGATTGACAGATCAGTTGATATCGCAGATTTTGCTTTCCAGAAAAGGATTCGCTCAACATTTTTTGGATTGGACAAATCTAGGTATAGATCGAAAGAACATGCAAAAAAAAATTCATCAGCAACCAAAATTTCGAGTGTTGTAGTGCACTTTTCGATTTTTGGTGAATTTTTAAAAATGAAATTTGAGCCAAAAATGAGGAAAAAAATCAGAATTCTTCTAAACTGACGTAGAAAGCTGAAGTTAGTGATGTAACCCATTTTCGACCTGTCGAATTGATTGGAAACGATTTCAAATAATTTTGAGCAGTTTTGGAACCTCTAGCAGATTTTTTAAATTTAAAATTTCCACAAAACGGTGAAATTTTATGGAAAGTTCAAGCATTAAAAAATCTGCTGGAGGTTCCAGTGATTTCCAGAAAGTTGCTGGAGGCTCCAAAACAACTTGAAATCAACCTGCAGTCGACTTCATACCGTATTGAAATTAGTTTACAAAATTAATTTCAGCTTTCCAACCACATTTTGATGACATTTTGTGGAAATATCAAGTTTCAAAAATCTACTGGAGGATCCA
Source organism: Planococcus citri (assembly GCF_950023065.1). Taxonomy (NCBI): domain Eukaryota; kingdom Metazoa; phylum Arthropoda; class Insecta; order Hemiptera; family Pseudococcidae; genus Planococcus; species Planococcus citri. Next base: position 73,716,207 of record NC_088679.1, on the reverse strand, counting down.
AGAACTTTTAGAAAGTTGCTGGAAGATCCAAAATGGTAAATTTCGAATTTCCAACTTCATTTGATGACATTTTGTAGAAATTTCAAGTAATTGAAAATGAACTCTGTGAAGTTCATCGATTGTCTGAATATACAAAGACAAGCATTGTGCATACTGTCGCAGACCCGGCCATTCTAAATTCCTATGGGTAAATAACTTCCTTAAAGACAAGCAGCAATGCTACGACTACGAGCAGTAGAAGCGAACCACGCTCTGCTACCAAATCTGGGAATTTTAATAAATTTCGGGATGGCCGAATTTTGACTCTTGAAATGAACAAAATATTAATTGTAATTACCTAGTATTCTATTCCAAATGAATTTCTCTTTTCTGGGTATATGTAATAAAATGATTTCTTTTGACTAAAATAATAGGTATCTACCTGAAATCTCTTCTACTTTAAATAATTTATAAAAGTGTTAACTATGTGCTGCGACGTCATGAACCTAAAAAGGGAACAGGCAGAAAAAGAACACTGGGCGCAGTTGTGAGTGAAATTTAAACTAAAAAAGGCAGAGTAATTTAGTGGAAGCGTTTTTAGGGTCCTGAAAGGGTCAGAAAGGGGATCTTGATCCAGGATGGTGGAAAAGACCTCGGAAAAATTTGTATGTGCCATGTACACTACTGAACAAATTTACCTACCAATTAAAATATTTGAATAACTCACTATATGATCAGTCAAAATTAATTAAGAGTGATAATACACAAAGGGTAAAGGTTATCCAAAAGTAACTAGTTTGAACAACAGGATTCAATTGTCGAAAAATCCACTTCAAAAGGCAACGTTGCAGACGACAATTTTACAACTTTTTTGGGAATACAGGCTACCTACAAGTGAACAACTATTTCTCCTTGACCTCATACCATTTGCCTTTTAGAAGTCAAGTTGAAATTGTCAAGTTCAAGTGGTGCGCCATTTTGATCTCTTTTTTTATTACTCTTTAAAAATTAAAATTGATTAAGATGCCTGAAGGAGAAGCTAAGAATATATCGTAATTAAATGGCCCGAAGACTGAGATGACCAGCAGTCAACACCATTATTACTAACACTTTTGAGATTCAAGTTGAATAGGTATACGTACGATGAAGTAGCTTTGAGTAAGTGAGATTACTGTAGGTACCTTTCAAATGCTAGAGGCATGCGAGCCCTCAAAAATAAATTATTCTAATAAACATCTCAATTTCTCAATACAAAATCAATGTTGTATTTCGTTCGCTGAATTAATCATCTTCGTATCTTTCAACATTAGTATAGGCTACAACTGAAACAAACGCCACACCACACCACATGTGCCAAAAAATCTGACAAATATCAACAACACTGATGATTATATGTAGTAAGTATGTGAAAAAACACCTATATTTATAACAAAGTACCACACACGTGAGGTTCCCATAATCATAACATGTCACCTCTCGAGGACCATTCACACACCACCACACCTCATTGTAATATTCATATCGTACTCCCTCATACTGAGTATAATGCTGCAAGCAGTGCCTCATCTACTCTATCTTTGCTTTAGACATTCGTTGCTCACTTTGGCGAGATGACAGAAAAATATCACTCATTAGTTTTTATGAGTACAAATAGCGCAGAGTAGCAGTATATATTCCACGGATAGTTAATTTTTATTAATTGATCGTTTAAAGAACGCGTCGTGTCGCGTCATTCCATCGTAAAGCACGAGGATTTCCCTCGAGATATAGAGAGTGGCGCGTATATGTATAACCTTTTTAGTTTTGTTGTTGTATATTTACTTCCTGGATGAAATAACTCGTCGCGGGTGGAATGAGATGGGATAGGATGGGATCGCGTCGCGTACCTACTCTAGCAGTAAAGTGTAAAAATCTCTATAGAATTATACTAGCTGTGCTGTGTACAGTACACCATACATCTTCGATATGTACGTATACTAAACACCTTGTTATTAAAATTTGCTAATGATTTATTGTTCCGGGGGGTTAACATTTAGAAGGGTGGAAGAAAGTGTTCAGGCTTGCAAGTCTGGATCTACATTTTTATTTTTCTCGATTTCTTCTACATTATTTTGTTATACATATCCTTCTTCCCAATCTAGCAGAAGTAGTGGTTGAAGTATACCTACATAGCCATTATTATTATCCCATATACTTGAATAGTGAATCGGATTGTCACATTTTTTTCGTTTAAAAAAGGAAACTTCCCAGTCATAAGGACGTTCGATTTATTTTTTGTTAATGAACCTTCAGTGGCGAACTCGATGGTACACATGTCCGCAAGAGCATCGTCTGAAACCCTCATAACCAAAGTTTGAGCTGACCAAAGTGATTTTTTGATTTTTGGCAAATTTTCGATTATTCAAAATTGGCCATTTTTGAGAATTCGTGTCCCTTTGAAAAAATATAGGCAGTTTATTCGGTGCAAATTATGAAAATTTGTCCTGAATCTAATATCCAACTTCCCTAAACCAAATTCTCACCCTTACCAGTCATTCTGGGCGCTTTAGCGTGATTTTTGATTTCTCCATAATTTTGAAATTTTTCCATGAAGCGTGGAAATTTATGTGGGCAGCTAAAAATCAGGTTGTGATGCATTTTCGACTACCTCGTGTATGTTTTGGGTGAATATTCTCCAGTTATAGGTATTATTGAAAATATGCTGGTCAAGAAAATGTATTCGAGGTGTTCGCGTGGAAAAAGAGCCAAATGTGGATAAACCTTTTAATCATGCGGAGAATAAACCACAACTCGATTTTCAGCTGTCCTCGTCGATTTCCACACCTCAAGGAGAATTTTTCAAATTCTGGAAGACCCTATAATCACCCCTACAACAGCAGAATGACTCAAGATAGTGAAATTTGAAATCGGAAGGTTAATATTAGACAAGATATGCCAATTTGTGAAAATTTCAGGAATTTTCTCTATGAACAGAACAAGTTTGTAGGGCTGTACATGTTTAGGTATATGGGAAGAGCTGTACCAGCTTTTGTAGAAATTTCTTTTCTTCGTTCAAACACTACTAAAATTTATTGAAAGGATGGGACTTTCTCCCATGATACTTTCATTAAGAAAAAAAAATTGAAAAATGGTGTCAACTAATTAATAGGAACCGTAATAGGTAAGCCTACATAATAAATTCTTTAGAAATGAGAGTAACGAGTAACAGTATGAGATTTTTAGTAAAAGAAGATATTCACTCGCTTGTCACCAAAACGTGAAAAATCTGAACTAAAGAACGAATTCGGCATTCAAAGCCGTGACTTTACTACTTTCAATTCTAGGTCAGATGAATGTAAGTACCTCGACATAGTAAAGGTGGTAGTTAGCTTCGTATTATATTCAATCACTCTCCTTTCCAAGTTTCTAACTTCCAATTCTGACATCTAAAACTAAAAAAAAACCTATGCTGATTGCCATGACAGTTTTCTGGCACCCAGTCTGCATAAATACTGCCCACTGAACACCTTCATTTTTGAGTTAAAAATCACTTGAGAAAAATTTTGACTGTGGAGATGTCTCTATGGAGAATGCTTCCTTAAGAAGGTAGCATTTTTGAAAAAAAATTAGACTTTTTCCCTCTAGACTCTATCCAATCTGTATTGAGAGAGCCAATGGTTCAGTTACGTAGGATTTCATATTGTACGTGTTGATCAAGGGCACTGCTATTGAAATCCAAGACCACTATTAGGGTTCCGAGTAATTGAAAATTTACAAATCACTTATTTTTGGGTAAATTGGTGTTTTGAAGATTTTTTTCATCTCAAATATTTTGCCTCACTAATCCTAAAACATGGAAAGATATCGTTTTTGAGCTGCAAAAGTATTTTGTTACCATACTGATCATTATTGCAGAATTTTAATAAATTCGAAAAAAAATTTGGCCAAAACTTACCAAAGATTTTGTTTGTTTTTTCTTTTTGAAAATGACAATAATGACCAAAAAATTAGTAAGTACCTCTGCATTCCAAAATATTTTCTCTATTCAGACCTGATATCCTTCGATGTTTTGGGGTAATAATTAGTAGTTTACAAAATATTTGGGAAGAAAAATTTTCAAAACACAAATTTCATCCATAAAATTAGTGATTTGCACATTTTCAACCGCTCAGTAGAACCCTAAAGGTGGTTTTGGTTTTGATAGAAATTCGGCTAGGTCCACACTTTTTTTCCAAAAATGCATCATCTTTTGCATTAAAATTTTTTCTCAGTGAGTTTCACCTCAAAATGAAGAGATCCGTTAAATTACTTATAGGTTAGAATCCTACGTTATTTTTTTTTGTGACCAGTCCAATTCGCGAACAGTGAACTACAGCTTGGGCAGATTACAGAGACCATGAACAGGCAAAAAGTACTTACCATCTCAGCCTTTCCATTTTCTATATTATTTTTAATTACCACATTGCATATACTTACTATTTATTGCTGTTTAAATGTAAGTCTATCTAGCAATTGAACGTTAAGAATTTAGAAATACGTACTAATTACTTCCTCTATTTTTAAATTTTCATTTCTGCAATTAAATGTGATCATGGATAGGATGTTATGGTCTAAACAAATATCAAGTGAAGACATAGAAATTTATCTTGCCTTGCACTATAGCTATACTGTGTTAGGTATTTCATACACAATCATACACATTATAAACTTTACAACTCTTCTGCGAAATCATTTTAAAGCAGCTGGAGCTGAGTTGTTGAATCACAAAGAAAATTTTAATTGGTGTTATACGTTATAGACATAGCTGACTATGCGGATTAGATCAAACCTGTTGTAGTTGAAGTTGACCCATATAAAAATCCTAGAAAATCGAGAGCGAATGTTTTATAAAACTTTGTTTGTAAAAAAGAAGGAAAAAAAGGATGTTATGGTCTGCTGGGCAACGTGTTTTAGGTCAAATCATTTTTAAAAAAATTACTTGCTGAAATTCTCCATGATCGCATTAAACTAAGCATTCGTTCAGCATATCTATTTCTTCTGCAGTTCGCAGTTGTCGGGGACTTGAAAACGTTTATATTTGAGTGAATGTTAAATTGCAATGAATGTGCTGAACTTTTTAGAATTTTTTCTTTTGAAATTCAGTTGAAGTGTAGGCCTAATTTGCATTGTTTCCATTCCATTTAATGAGGTAAACTGTAGCGTTAAATTTTCATCATCCGAAATAATTTCCATTTTGGAAAACTACCTATGCTATAACTACCAGACTCAAGTACAAAATAAAATACTTATAGAATCACGAACTTTGGAATATACATATGTACAGTACAATAAATAATTGTAGCGTTGGATAACATGTACTTACCAATACTTCTACTGATAGGGAGTTTGAGAGATTTGTAAAAGGATACACTGAGCAATATTTTTTCCAGAGCCACTCGACTTTGATTCAGCTTCATCTCCAAGATGAAATGTTGATTAACGATAGCCTATACTTTCATAGTCTAATGTATGAAAAAATTGAACTTTCATGTTTTCAAAATGTGTCAACTAATTTACAGGAACCGTAGCTAATAATGATTCTTCTAGAAATGAGAGTAACGGTATGCGATTTTGAGTGGAAGAGAACATTCACTCGCTTGTTGCCAAAAAGTAAAAAATCTAAACATACGATTTCTGTATTCGAAGCCGTGACTTTACTACTCGGAGAATTATTTGTTCTGTCCCTAATACCATTGTTTTTCGCTTGATGGTATTTGGTAGTTCCACAAAATTAAGCTCAACACTTTGGGCAAGTGTTGAGTAAAACCTCAAAACTGTGGCCAGGCCCTTGGCATCTGCCTGGTGGGTATGGGTTGCGATGGACAATCCGTCTCACCCCTCCTCCCCCTCCAACCAATCCAGCATTAAGGTTGTATTAGACATAATCTTGGATTCAAGTTTGCATATATACGTAAAACCCCCACCACCTAATGCGTGTGGGAACCAAAAAAAAAACTAGCTAAAATTTTAGGTTCCAAAGTTTATTTTCTGTTGTTTGAGGAATTCATGAAAATCAACAAAATTCAATGAAGCTGTCATCGTGCTAAATTTTTAAGATCTTCAGGAAATATCTTACGTTATTTTTTTATGATCTAGCCTAGTGATTATATTATGTAGCTTGGACTCTTAAGTAGATTACAGACACCATTGAACAGGAAAAAGTACCTACCATCTCAGCTTTTTCAAGGTCTGATCTTTCTTCGCACGGCGGCATTGAAAACATTGTAGAAAGCACGTACCTTACCTACCTTTTTGAGGTTGTTTTGTACTTTTTCAGGTTTCTTTAAATCCAATTTTGAGAAAATTTTATCTCCTTTGGTAAAGCAATTTGGCAGGTGTTTTATTTTGTAACATTCGCTTGTTTTACAGGCTGCGTTTTCCCCCAGCTATACAATACTGAGAACTTTGGCAGTATTGAACGAGAAATATATTCCACTGCTGGGAAATTTTATTTCTGCAATTAGGTAAATATGATCAAGGATAAGATGTTATATGGTCATGGTCTGCTGGCCAATGTGTTGTTGCAGGTCAAATCATTGAAAAAAAAAAAATTGCTTGCTAAGTTCCCCATGATCGCATTAAACTATAATATCTTCTGTCGTCCGTTTTTTTGATTTCAAAACCGAAAACATTTATTTTTGTGTGAACATCGAGTTGCATTGAAAGTGCTGAACTTTTTAAAATTTTTACTTTTGAAATTCATTCGAAGCGTAATTTGTATTGTTTCCATGCCATTCAAAGAGGTAAATTGCAGCGTTATGAGTTTTCATCAGCTGGAATAATTTCCATTTGGGAAACCTATCCAACCATATACTTACCAGACTCAAGTATAAAACAAAATACTTACCAAATCTTCAATAGAATCACGAACTTTGCATATTTTCAGCTATCCCTAGCTTATTGGCTTCGATTCATCTCCCAGATAGAAAAGTTGATTAATGATAGCCTACTTCCATAATAAAAAATGAAGAAATTAAAATTTTGTGTTCTCAAAATGTATCAACTAAATTACAGGAACCGTAATAAAATGATTTCTTTTAGAAATCTGAGTAGCGGTATGAGATTTTGAGTGAAAGAGAACATTCACTCGCTTGTCACTCAAAAGTAAAAAATCTGAACATACGATTTCGGTATTCGAAGCTGTGACTTTACCACATGCACTTACTTGGAGACTTCTTTTATTGTTCTGCAAATTATGGTCAAATAAACAAAATACTTACCAAATCTTCAATTGGCACTAGCCGCGCTTTCTTCTGAAGATGGGGAGTTTGCCCAGAGAACTCCTAAGAGGATACACTGAGAAATATTTTTTCCCGTAATTTGGCTTTGATTCATCTCCCAGATGAAAAGTTGATTAACGATAGCCTACTTTCACGCTCAATAAAAAAATGAAGAAATTAAAATTTCATGTTTTCAAAATGTGTCAACTACCAAAATTTACAGGAACTGTACGGTGAGAGTAACTAAGTATATGAGATTCAAACTCACTTGTCACCAGAAAATAAAAAAAAAACTGAACATATTTAATACATACTATTTCGATATTCGAAGCCGTGACTTTACTATGTACTTACTCGGAAACTTTTTTTTTCTGTTCATGGGATATGTCATTTTAATTGTTGTTGCACAAAATCAAGCTGCATCAAAACAGCCAGTTCTAAAACTCTAACCAGTCAAAATTTTAGGTTTTGAAGTCGTTTTTCGGATCTCATCGTGCTAAATTTTCAACGTCTGTTAAGATAGGGATATGGATGGTTTTGGAGGTAAGAATAATGCGTTTGTTTCGCACAAAATTTGGAATGATGACTATCTTGAAAGACACCTGTAACCACTATTTTCAAGAGCCGCTTGGCTTTGATTCACCTCCCTGGTGAAAAGTTAATCCACAATAATAGCTTTATACTAGCTTCCATAATAAAAAAATAAAGAAATTAAAATTTTATGTTTTCAAAATGTTTCAACTAATTTACAGGAACCGTAATAATATGTAGTTCCTTTGGAAATGAGAGTGATGGTAAGTATGAGGTTTTGAGTAGAAGAGAACATTCACTCGCTGGTTGCCATGAAGTAAAAAATCTGAGCTTATACGATTTCGGTATTCGAAGCCGTGACTTGACCACTTTTGATTCTACCTTGGATGAACGCAGTATCACATGATAATTTATTAATTCGTATTTCGGATGCGGAGGTGTCTCTAGAGGGGAGATAAGCGTCCTTGAAGGGAAATCATTTTTGAAAAAAATCATCTTTTTTCCCTCTAGCCTCTACCCAATCTGTTTTGACGAGATAATGGTTCAGTTCCGTAGGATTTGATTATATTGTATAGATTGTAGGTATTGATCAAGGGCACTGCTATTGAAATCCAAGACTACTGCTAGGATTCTATTGCGAGTGGTTGAAAATTTACAAGTCGCTTATTTTTGGGTAAATTGGAGTTCTGAAGATTTTTTCATCTCAAATGTTTCGCCTCAGTTATGTAGTGATCATTATTGCAAAATTTCAAGAATTTAAAAAAAATACTTATCCGAAAACTTAATATCAAAAATTTGTTTCTTTTCTTTTTTTAGAAAACGGCAATAATGATCAAAAAATTGATACCCACCACTGCATGCTAAAATATTTCCTCGATTCATAAATGATATACTTCGGTATTAGAAAAAATTTTTAAAACGCGATTTCACCCATAAATTAGCGTTTTGCAAATTTTCAACCACTCAGTAGAACCTTAAAGGTGGTCTTGGTTTTAATAGAAATGATCCTAGAGGTCCATACAGAATATCAAGTAAGTACTATCTTTTGGATCAAGGTTATTTCTCTCAGAACAAGCTATAGTTATATCAAAAAGAAAACGATTTATTATTCTCAATAATGCATTGTTATTTTGGATCTATAGGTACCTATAGGTATTTTTTCTGAGTGAGTTCCAGCTCAAAATGAAGAGGTCCGCTAAATTAGGTTAGAATCCTACGCAATTTTTTTTTTAATGATCCAGCCAAATGATTATATTACGCGGATGCACGAACAGTAACTTATAAACCAGTTTGGGCAGTTCCCCATGCAATAAACTTTCGAGTGCTCTTTCATTACAAAGGTCTGATCTGCCTTCGTACGGCGGCATTGAAAACATTGTAGAAAGCGTGTACCTTACCTTTTTGAGCTGCTTGTGGGGTTTTGCGATCTTCGTTGGTGTTGGCGATCTTCGTTGGTTTTTGAGATATTTGTGGGGTTTTGAGATTCAGTTTATTAAAAATGTTACCTCCTTGGTGAAGCAGGTTGTCAGATGTTTTATTTTGTAACATTCGTTTGTTTTACAGGCTCGTGTTTTTCCCAGCTATAAGATATACTGATAATTTTGGCAGTAGGTATTGAACGAGAAATCGATTCCACTGCTGGGAAATTTATTTCTGCAATTGAATATGATCATGGATAAGATGTTAAACTTTCCATTTTGGAAACCTATCTGACTACACTCAAGTATAAAACAAAACACTTACCTACCATATTATCTTGAATAGAATCATGAACTAATAACTCTGCAGGCGTTTTCGGAACTGTAGGATGAGAGTAACAATATGAGATTTTGAGTAAAAGAGAACATTCACTCACAATTGTCACCAGAAAATAAAAAAATCTGAACATATACCTGGGTACTATTTCGGTTTTTGCAGCCGTGACATTACTACTTACTCGGTGACTTCTTTTTGTTTTTCTTTTCTTGGATGTCATTTAAATTGTTGTGCCACAAAATCAAGGGGCTGCATCGAAACAGCTGGCTCTAAAACTCTTTATCTAGTCGAAATGCCATGTTTCGAAGTCGATTTTCGGATCTCATCGTGCTAAATTTTTAACATCTGTAAAGATAGGGATATGAATGGTTTGGAGGTAGGAATAATGCGTTGGATTCGCACACGGTTTGGAATGACTTGATGATTTCGGTACTCGAAGCCGTGACTTTACTACTTTTTAATTCTAGCCTTTACGGGAATTTTTTTTCTTTATTTCGGTTGTGGAGGTGTCTCTTGAGGGGAGTTGAGCCGTCCTTGAAGAGAAATAATTTTTGAAAAAAAATAGCTTTTTTCCCTCTAGCCTCTACCCAATCTGTTTTGACGAGATAATGATTCAGTTGCGTACGATTTGATTTATGTAGATTGTAGGTATGTACATAAGTATTGATCAAGAGCACTGCTATCGAAATCCAAGACCACTTCTAGGATTCTATTGAGTGGTTGAAAATTTACTAGTCGTATATTTTTGGGTAAATTGGTGTTTTGAAGATTTTTTCATCTCAAATAGTTCGTCGCCTCAGTTATCCCAAAATATCGAAAGATACCTAATCGTTTTTGAAGCTGCAAAAATATTTTTCCACTTAGTGATCATTATTGAAAAAATTTAAGAAATCGAATTCAGAAATGATATTGTTCGGTGTTTTGGTGTAATTAGTACAAAATATTTGGAACGAAAAAAAATTTAAAGAACGAATTCACCCATAAATTATCGATTTGCAAATTTTCAACCACTCAGTAGAACCTTAAAGGTGGTCTTGGTTTTAATAGAAATGAGGCTAATAGGTCCATAGAAAATCTCGTACCATCTTTTGGAACAAGGTTATTTCTCTCATTGTCAGAACAGGTTGGTCAGAGGCTACAGTTACATCCGGAAGAAATTTTTTTTTTTTCAATAATGCATTGTAATTTTGGATCTATAGGTGTTTTTCTGAGTGAGTTTTAACTCAAAATTAAGGGGCCCGCTAAATTAGGCTAGAATCCTACTTCATTTTTTTAAATGATCCAGCCTAATGATTATTACGCGGATTCTTGAACAGTAAACTGTAGCTTGGGCACTTCCCCTGCAATAAACTTTTGAGTGCTCTTCATTATAATGGTGTGATCTGCCTTCTTACAGCAGCATTGAAAACATTGTAGAAAGGGTGTACCTTACCTTTCTGATCTGCTTCAGGGTTTTTTTAATTTAAAGTTAGCTGAATGAAATCTTACCTCATTGGTGAAGCAGTTTGGCAGGTGTTTTATTTTTTAACGTTCGCTTGTTTTACAGGCTGCGTTTTTTCTCAGCTATACGATATAGGTATTGAGAACTTTGGCAGTATTGAACGAGAAATCGATTCCACTGCTGGGACATTTTATTTCTGCAATTTTAAATATGATCATGGATGGTCTGCTGTCCGATGTGTTGTTGCAGATCAAATCTTTTAAAAAAATTGCTTGCTTAAGTTCCCCATCGCATTAAACTCTTATGTTCGGACTCCGTATTTTTATTTTCAAAACTTTTGTGTGAAAATTAAGTTGCATTGAAAGAGCTGAACTTTTTAAAATTTTTACTTTTGAAATTCATTCGAAGCATAAATTGCATTGTTTCCAGTCTATTCAATGAAGTAGGTAAATTGCAGCGTTGAATTTTCATCAGCCAAAATGATTTCCATTTTGGAAACCTATCTGACTACCAGACTCAAGTATAAAACAAAATACTTACCAAATCTTCAATAGAATCATGAACTTTGGATCATAGGAATCCTTTCATCCGAAGATGGCGAGTTTGTGGGAACTCCTAAGAGGGTACATTGAGCAATATGTATTTTTTCCGGAGCCGCTTGGCTTTTATAACAATAGCCTACTTCCGTACCTAATAAAAAATGAAGAAATTAAAAGTTCATGCTTTCAAAATGTGTCAACTAATTTACAGGAACTGTACGATGAGAGTAATTAAGTACATATATGATATTTTGAGTAAAAGAGAACATTCACTCACTTGTCATCAGAAAATGAAAAAATCTGAACATACAATTTCGGTATTCGAAACCGTGACTTTTCCACTGGCGCTAGGTACTTGGCTACTTACTCGGAGACTTCCTTTATTTTTCTGTTCGTTTCGTAGCTAAGTATTATGGTTTATGGTCCTTTTTTGTATTATTGTTGTTCGACAAAATCAAGCTGCATCAAAACAGCTGGCTCTAAAATTCTCCTAGCCAAAATTTTTGGTTCCGAAGTTGATTTTCGGATCTTTGGATGAAAATCATCAAATTAATATGAGGCATGCGTAGTTGCGTACTTCCTCCACTACACACGCAACTCACCATACCACATTGCGCATGCGTCATACTCAGCTATTTTGTTAACAGCCAGCAACAAAAAACGCTCGTTTTTCATGAAGGACTAGCAGTCCATATAACTAAAATGTCTATGGTTTGGAATGATGACTATTGACTATCTCGAAAGACACCTGTAACCACTAACTCACTTGTTACAAACACCCCCCTCCCCCCTCATACAAAAAAAAATAATAGAAAAACTCACTTGTTATAAAATGGCCAGTACGTATTGTTTAGACGATCAAGGTGATAAGATTTTAGCCTTCGGTAGCAAATGAATCGCGAATTTATGGTCAAATCAACGATTTGTTGCTGAAAATTTGGTCTCATGCTTCGGACGAAAATGACGAAATATCTGAACATACGATTTCGGTATTCGAAGCCGTGACTTTACTACTCGAATTTTTCTTTTTCAGTCCCTTATTCACAGATGGTATTTTACTAGGTCAATTTTTTCCACAAAATCAAGCTGCATCAAAACAGCTGGAACGTGTCAACTAATTTCCAGGAACCGTAGTAATGATTCTTTTAGAAATGAGAGCAACGGTTTGAAACTTCGAGTAGGTGCAGGGAACATCCATTCCATTCGCTTGTCACCAGATAGAAAGAAATAAAATCTGAACATACGATTTTGGTATTCGAAGCCGTGACTTTACTACTCGAAATTTTCTTATCTGTCCCTTCAAAGATATACACTTCGACTGGGTCTGCTTTTCGGTTCCACAAAATCAAGCTGCATCAAAACAGCTGGTTCCAAAACTCTCCTATTTTCGGATCTCTGGCGATTTATGAAAATCAACAAAATTCAATGAAGCTGTCATCATGCTAAATTTTTAAAATCTTCTGGAAATATCTGTTTTATTTTTTTCCGAACAATGCTAGGGAATAAATAACTTCCTTTCAACCCTCTCAACTAGAAAACAGCTACTTTTGAGACATCTACTCTCTAAATTTGAAGCAGTCAAATTTCACTGCTTAGCAGTCACGACATTTTGCCTTTTTAAAAGCAGTAATTTTTTACTGCAAAACAGTGAAAAATCTACTGAATTTGTCAGTAAAAAATCATTTTGACTGACCAATTCAGTAATTTATCTATTGTTTTGCAGTAAAAAACTACTGCTTTTAAAAAAGGCAAAATGTCGTGACTGCTAAGCAGTTAAATTTCACCGTTTCAAATTTAGAGAGTAGAGCCTCCAACAAAGTTTTCAATTTCCTCCATGAATTTCAATCCAATTCGAAGAAACCAAAAATGAACTTGAGCATGTCTTATAAGGCCAGTATTAAACACACACCAAAATTATTCGAGCTGAAGATCATTTTTTGCCACTCCACATGAATTTGAAATTCTTAGGAGAAATTAAAAATTTTCTGGAAGCTGCAAAATGACTCAAAAGTTGTTGTTTTTCTGATGAGAGGTTGAGATGAAGTAAATAGTCTGGCTGGTTTGTTTTGGAAAAATGATATTTCGTAGTTTGGAAACCTATCTAACTACCGGACTCAAGTACATATAAAACAAAATATTTACCTACCAAATCTTGAATAGAATCACGAACTTTGGCACTAGCCGCGCTTTCTTCTGAAGATGGGGAGTTTAAGGGAACTCCTTAGAGGATACACTGAGAAATATTTTTTCCCGCAATCTCTTGGCTTTGATTCATCTCCCTGATGAAAAGTTAATTAACGATGGCCTACTTTCATGCTTACTAAAAAAATGAAGAAATTAAAATTTCATGTTTTCAAAATGTGCCAACTAATTTACAGAGACTGTAGGTTGAGAATAACAATATGAGATTTTGAGTAAAAGAGAACATTCACTCACTTGCCATCAGAAAATAAAAAAATCTGAACATACTATTTCGGTATTCGAAGCCGTGACTTTACTACTTACTCGGAAACTTCTCTTTTTTTCTGTTCAGGGTCTAAAACTCTAATCTAGTCAAAATTTCAGGTTCCGAAGTTGTTTTTCGGAACTCAATCGTGCTAAATTTTCAACATCTGTTAAGATATAGGGATATGGATGGTTTTGGAGGTAAGAATACCTAATGCGTTTGTTTCGCACAAGATTTGGAATGATGATTATCTTAAAGGACACCAGCTGTGACCACTATTTTCAAGAGCCGCTTGGCTTTGATTCATTTCCCAGGTGAAAAGTTAATCAACAATACCTAGCTTACTTCCATAATAAAAGAATGAAGAAATTGAAATTTCATGTTTTCAAAATGTATCAAGTATCAACTTAATTTACAGGAACCATAATAATTGGTTCCTTTAGAAATGAGAGTGATGGTAAGTATTAGGTTTTGAGTAAAAGAAGACATTCACTCGCTTGTCGCCATAAAAAGTAAAAAATCTGAACTTATTAGGATTTCGGTATTCGAAGCCGTGACTCAACCACTTCGGATTATACCATTGGATTTACTAATTCGTATTTCGGCTGTGTAGGTGTCTCTAGAGGGAAGATAGACGTCCTTGAAGAGAAATAATTTTTGAAAAAAATTATCTTCTTTCCCTCTAGCCTCTACCCAATCTGTTTTGACGAGATAATGGTTCAGTTCCGTAGGATTTGCTTATGTAGATTGTAGATATTGATCAAGGGAACTGCTAGGATTTCATCTAGTGATGGAAAATTTTTTAAGTCGCTTATTTTTGGGTAAATTGGAGTTCTGAAGATTTTTTCATCTCAAATGTTTCGCCTCAGTTATCCCAAAATATCGAAAAATAATCATTTTTGAAGTTACGAAAATATTTTTCAACCTAGTGATCATTATTGCAAAATTTTAAGAAATCGAATTCAGAAATGATATCGTTCGGTGTTTCGGTGTGATTAGTACGAAATGTTTGGAACGAAAAAAAAACTTAAAACACGATTTCACCCATAAATTATCGATTTGCAAATTTTCAACTGTTCAGTAGAACCTTGAAGGTGGTCTTGGTTTTAATAGAAATGAGGCTAGGTCCATAGAGAATCTCAAGTAGGTACTATCTTTTGGAACAATGTCATTTCTCTTTGGACAGGTTGGTCAGAGGCTACAGTTACATCGAAAAGAAAACGATTTTTTTTTCTCAATAATGCATTGTTATTTTCGTACTATAGGTGTTTTTTTTCTGAGTGGGTTTCAACTTAAAGTGAAGGGGCCCGCTAAATTAGGTTAGAATCCTGCACAATTTCTTTTTTTTTGAAGTGATCAGCCTAATAATTATATTACGCGGATTCACAAACAGTAAACTGTGGCTTGGGCACTTCTCCTGCAATAAACTTTCGAGTGCTCTTTCATTATAAAGGTCTGATCTGCCTTCGTACGGCGGCATTGAAAACATTGTAGAAAGCGTGTACCTTACCTTTTTTAGTTGCTTCTAGTTTTTTTAAGTCTGGTTTTTCGGAAATTTTACCTCCTTGGTGAAATAGTTTGGCAGGTGTTTTATTTTGTAACATTCGCTTGTTTTACAGGCTTATGTTTTTCCCCAGCTATACGATATACTGAGAATTTTGGCAGTAGGTATTGAACGAGAAATCAATTCGACTGCTGGAAAATTCTATTTTTGCAATTTTTAAATATGATCATGGATAAGATGTTGTATGGTCTGCTGGCCAATGTGTTGTCGCAGGTCAAATCATTTAAAAAAATTGCTTACTCAAGCTCCCCATCTCATCAAACTCTATCCTCTCATGACTCCACTGTTTTATTTTCAAAACTGAAAACATATATATTTGTGTGAAAATTGAGTTGCAATGAAAGTGCTGAACTTTTTAAAATTTTTACTTTTGAAATTGATTCAAAGCGTAGGTAATTTGCATTGTTTCTATTCTATTCAATGAAGTAAATTGCAGCGTTAAATTTTCATCAGCCGAAATAATTTCCATTTTGGAAACCTATCTAACTACCAGATTCATGTATAAAACAAAATACTTACCAAATCTTCAATAGAATCACGAACTTGGGATGAGAAATATTTTGTCCCGCAATCGTTTGACTTTGATTCATCTCCCAGATGAAAAGTTAAATAACGATAGCCTACTTCCATTATAAATAAATGAAGAAATTAAAATTTCATGTTTTTAAAATGTGTCAACTAATTCACAGAAACCGTTATAATGGCTCCTTTAGAATTGAGAGTAATGGTATGAGGTTTTGAGTGAAAGAGGACATTCACTCGCTTGTCGTCACCATAAAGTAAAAAAATCTAAACTTGATAATTTCGGTATTCGAAGCCGTGACTTTACTACTATTTCCCTCTAGCCTTCACTCAATCTGTTTTGAGACAGATGATGGTTCAGTCATGTAAGATTTGCCATTATGTAGGTATTGATCAAAGGACACTGCTATCAAAATCCAAGGGTACTTTGAGATATGGGATTGCTGTATGGGGTGGTGCAGCTACATGCTGGATTCGGCCAATACTGATGCTCCAAAAGCGAGCCGCTCGGTTGGTCGCTGGTGTGCGCTGGGATACCCCCTCTAAGCCGGTTTTCCTTTCTTTGGGTATCTTTAAGGTGAGGCAGATTTACTACATCACTGTGTTATCTCTGATGCACAGGTATAGAGACGCATTTGGCTATGCTGTGGGGGTGGGGCGTACTCGACGTGCTGAGTCTGGTATCGTTCCGCTTCCCGGCTGGAGAAGGTCAATGTCAAGGTCGGTTTTTCGTTATTTTGCTGCCCATCTGTATAACAGTTTGCCAGTTGAATATAAAAATGCAGGTATGAATGGTTTCAAGAGAATGATTGATGAGTATGTGTTGACCATTGTGGATGAATGAGTATTAGTACGTGTTAATTATTGTTGATGATTGAGTGTTAGCCTGATATTCCGAGCTGTTAGTCAAGTTGTTTTGGAAAATTTGTTATTTATGTGTAACCATTCGCTCTCCGTTTCCTTCCTCTTTTGGCTGTTTTGTTTATCTGTGTATTTTTGTATTTTTATATTTTTATATATATTTTTTTTTTTTTTTTTTTTTTTTTATATTTATATTTACTCTTATTTATTTTATTTTATCTGTGTTTTTTCAAATCTTTTTTTGGTTTTTGCATTTGTTATTATCCGAGTGTTGAGGAGAGAGCCGATCCCCCGCTCACCGAAAGGTACTGGTGGGTCGTTAAAGGTACATATTTATTAAGATTCATGTAAGGAACGAATAAACAATAAACAATAAACAATACCACTGCTAGGATTCTATTGCAAGTGGTTGAAAACGTGCAAGTAGCTTATTTTTAGGTAAATTGGTGCTTTGAAGATTTTTTCATCGATTTCACCCATTTAGTGATTTGCAAATTTTCAATCGCTCAGTAGAACCCTAAATGTATGTGATCTTGGTTTTGATGAAAATGAAGCTAGGTCAACACCGAATCGCAAACACTATCTTTTGGAACAAAATCATTCCTCCCAGAACAGGTTGGTCAGGAGCTACTCGTACATCGAAAAGAATGTGATTTTTTTTCAAAAATGCCTCATCTTTGGATCTGTTTTTTTTCTGACCTTTCTGAATTAGTTTCAACTCCGCGAACAGTAAACTATAGCTTGGGCACTTTGACAGATTACAGAGGCCATGAACAGGAAAAAGTACCTACCATCTCAGCATCTCCTAGACGAAAAGTTGGTTTATTAATATCTGAATTACTTCCATAATTTCCCAGACTGGCTGAACAGCTCACCGGATCAAAATTCAATGATGATGATGACTTCCATAATCAAAAAATCAAGAAATTAAAATTTCATGTTTTCAAAATATAGTTATCAGCTAATTTACAGGAACCTTAATAAAATGATTTCTTTTAGAAATGAGAGTAGCGGTATGAAATTTTGAGTGAAAGAGAACACTCACTCGCTTATCACCAGAAAGTAAAATATCTGAACATACAATTTCGGTATTCGAAGCCGTGACTTTACTACTTGTACTTACTCGGTGACTTCTTTTCTCCTTGTTGTTTTGTGGATAGTCCTGGGAATTGTTGTTCCACAAAATCAAGCTGCATCAAAACAGCTGGCTCTAAAATTCTCCTAGCCAAAATTTCAGGTTCCGAAGTCGATTTTCGGATCTCTTTTTACAACATGACAAATTTTTTAAAAATTTACTTACCTACCTAAAAAATATTTAATGCAAAATTCGAACGATTTTTGTGTTTAAAATGTTTGAAATAAAACGACATGTTTCAGAGTAAAATATAAGTACCTAAGGGATATTTAAAATAACAGTTTTGTCATTCGAAAGGTATAATTCTGCCCAATATTCATATAACGTACAAAAATTTTTGATTTCTCTTTCAAGTCTGGAATCTTTTAATTAGGTACCTATGGAAAACAGAAACGAACTGGCCCTGGCGAAGCGAGGGTTAAAGCTCCCGAAAATCAGTACTTCGAGAGGCATAAAAATAATGTTTTTTTTTGTATGAAGAGTTACTTATAAGAAGTTCATTATTTTGCTTGGTCTGCTGGCTGATGTGTTGTTTGCAAATCAAATCATTTCTAAAAAAAATTGTTAACGTAAGTTCTCCATGATCACATTAAAGTAGTATCGTCTTATTTGTATTTTCAAAACCGAAAACATTTATTTTTGTGTAAAAGTCGAGTTGCAATGAATGTGCCGAACTTTTTTAAAATTTTACTTTTGAAATTCATTCGATGCGTAATATTTGCATTGTTCCCATTTTATTCAATGAGGTAAATTGCAGCGTTGAATTTTCATCTGCCAAAATAGGTAATGCCCATTTTGGAAACCTATCTGTCTACCAGACTCAAGTGTAAAACAAAATACTTACCTAATCTTGAACAGAATCACGAACTTAAGATGAGGGAATCTCTAAAAAAAAACACGATCTTGGGAATCGGCGCTTCATTTGATGGGGAGTTTGAGGGAACTCGTAAGAGGATATGAGCAATATTTTTCCCAGAGCCGCTTGTGGTTTGATTCATCTCGCAGGTGAAAAGTTGATTATTATCAATAGATAGCCTATACTTGCATTATAAAAAAATGAAAAAAATTGAAATGTCATGTTTTCAAAATGTGTCAACTAATTCACAGGAATCGTAATAATGATTCCTTTAGAAATGAGAGTAATGGTATGAGGATTTGAGCAATAGAGGACATTCACTCGCTTTTCACAATAAAGTAAAAAATCTAAACTCGATGATTTCGGTATTCGAAGCCGTGACTTTACTACTTCCTTGAAGAGAAAGCATTTTTGAAAAAATTACCTTTTTTCTCTCTAGCCTCTACCCAATCTGTTTTGACGAGATAATGGTTCAGTTCCGTAAGATTTGACATTATGTAGGTTGTACTTATTGATCAAGAACACTGCTATCGAAATCCAAGACCTCCGCTAGGATTCTATTGCGAGTGGTTGAAAATTAACAAGTCGCTTATTTCTGGCTAAATTGGTGTTTTGAAGATTTTTTTCATATCAAATACATATTTCGCCTCGGTAATCGCAAAATATCGAAACATATCATTTTTGAAGCTGCGAAAATATTTTACTAGCTAATGGTCATTACCTATTGCAGAATTTTAAGAAATGGAATTGGTACCACTGCATGCTGATATATTTACCCGATTTAGACCTGATATCCTTCGATGTTTTGGTGTCCTTAATTAGTATGAAATATTTGGGAAGAAAAAGTTTTTTAAATACAATTTCACCCATAAATAAGCGATTTGCAAATTTTCAATCGCTCGGTATTAGAACCCTAAATGTGGTCTTGGTTTTGAAGAAAATGAGGCTAGGTCCACACCGAATCGCAAACACTATCTTTTGGAATAAGATCATTTCTTCCTGAACAGGTTGGTCAGGAGCTAAGATCGAAAAGAAACGTGGTTTTTTTTCAAAAATGCCTCATTTTCGGATCTGATTGTTTTTCTGATTGAGTTTTAACTCAAAATGCAGAAGCGCGCTAAATTAGGTTGGAATCCTACGTTTTTTTATTTATTTTTTTGTGATCTATCCTAATTACATAAATTATATTATGCGGATCCGCGAACAGTAAACTATAACTTGGGCACTCGGGCAGATTACAGAAGTCATGAACAGGAAAAAGTATTTACTTACTATCTCAGCTTCTCCATTTTCTAAATTATGTACTATTTACTACTTTGCTGTGTTTTTTTTTTGTTTATTGCTGTATAAACGTAAGTAGGTATCTATAGCAGTTGAATATTCGGAATTGAAAAATACTTACCTCTATTATTTTTAAAGTTTTACCTTTGCATGTAAATAAATGATCATGGATAGGATGTTGTGGTCTACTGACCAGTGTGTTGTTACAGGTCGAATCAATTTTTTTTTAAAATTGCTTGCTAAAGCTCCCCACGATATCATTAAACTTATCCATAAAAATTAATTTATTTTTGAGTAAAAGTTGAGTTTCAATAAAAGTGCTGAACTTTTTAAAATTTTTTCTTTTGAAATTCAGTCAAAGCGTAATTTGCATTGTTTCTTCTCTATTCGATGATATGAATTGCAGCATTAAATTTTCATCAGCCGAAATGATGCCTCTATTATAAAAAAGTTGAGAAATTAAAATTTCATGCTTTCAAAATGTGTCAACTAATTTCTAGGAACCGTAGTAATGATTCCTTAGAAATGAGAGTAATGGTATGAGGTTTTGAATAAAAGAGGACATATTCACTCGCTTGTCACTAGAAAGTGAAAACTCTAGGCATATAATTTTGGTGCTCGAAGCCGTGACTTTACTACTTGTGCTTACTCAGAGACTTGTCATTATATTGTTGGTCCTTTGAATTTTTGTTCTACAAAATCAAGCATGCATCAAAACAGCTGGCTCTAAAACTCCCTTAGCCAAAATTTCTGGTTCCGAAATTGATTTTCGGATCTTTGGGGAATTTATTAAAATCAATAAAATTTAATGAAGGTGTCATCCTGCTAAATTTTTAACATCTGTTAAAGATAGGGATATGGATGGTTTTGTAGGAAGGAATAATGCGTTGGTTTCGCATATGGTTTGGAACATAGTTATTATTTATTCTTATTTAAGGACTGCTAGTTTAAATCAAAGGATCGTCAGCTATTGTTTTGGTGTAATTAGTACGAAATTGTATTTGAAAGAAAACGTTTTTAAAACACAATTTCACCCATAAATTAGCGATTTGCAAATTTTCAACCGCTCAGTAGAACCCTAAATGCTTGGTGTTGATGAAAAGAAGGCTAGGTCCATAAGGTCCATACCGAATCGCAAACACTATCTTTTGGAACAAGTTCATTTCTCCAAGGACAAGTTGGTCAGGAGCTATATGGAAAAAAACGTGATTTTTTCTCAAAAATGTCTCGTCTTCGGATTTTGATTTTTTTCTGAGTGAGTTCAACTCAAAATGAAGAGGCTCGCTAAATTAGGTTGGAATCCTACGTTATTTTTTTTTTTTTGTGATCTACCCTAATTATTATATGTATTATGCGGATAGCTTGAACACTCGGGCAGGATATAGAGGTCATGAACAGGAAAAAGTACTTACCTTCTCAGCTTTTCCATTTTCTATATGAATAATTAGGTACTACTTTGGTATGGGCTTACTGTTTATTGCTGAATAAACGTTGTAAGTATCTAGCAGTTGAACATTCGGAATTAAAAAATACTCACTTCCACTATTTTTAAATTTTTATCTCTGCATTTGAATATGATCATGGATAGGATTTTATGGTCTACTGGCCAATGTGTTGTTACAGGTCGAGTCAATTTTTAAAAAAATTGCTTGCTAACGTTCCCCGAGATCGCATTTAACTTTTTTGGAAACTTTTGGGTTTTAAAATTTTTTCGGATACCTACCTAACTAAAAACAATTATATTTGAGTGAAAGTCAAGTTTCAATAAAACTGCTGAACTTTTTAAAATTTTTCCTTTTCAAATTCAGTGGAAGCGTAATTTGCATCGTTTCCATTCTAGTCAACGAGGTCTATTGCAGCATTAAATTTTCATCAGCCGGAATGATTTCCATTTTGGAAAACTATCTAACTACCAGACTCAAGTATAAAACAAAATACTTACCAAATCTTCAATCGAATCCTTGGAACTACGTGGGTTTACTTCTGAAGATGTTAAGTTTGAGGGAACTCCTAATAACAGGATGCTTTCAGCAATATTTTTTCCGGAGCCGCTTGGTTTTGATTCATCTCCCAGATGAATAGTTAATTAACGATACTTCCATAATAAAAAAATGAAGACATTAAAATTTCATACTTTCAAAATTGTGTCAACTAAGTAATTTACAAGAAACGTACTAATGATTCCTTCAGGAATGACAGTAATAATAAATATGAAATTTTGAGTAAAAGAAGCCATTCACTCGTTTATTATCATCAGAAAGTAAAAAATCTGAACATGTGGTTTTGGTAGGTATTCGAAGCCGTGACTTTACTCCTCAAATTTTTTTTTCTGTCCTTTTACAGTTCGTTTTTTCTTCTAATTGGTCGTCATGCTGCATCAAAACAGCTGGTTCCAAAACTCTCCTATTTTCGGATCTTTGGAGAATTTATGAAAATCTACTAAATTCAATGAAGCTGTCATTATGCTGAATTTTTCACATCTTCGGGAAATATCTATTTTATTCTTTTCCAAACAATACTATGGTAATAAATTACTTCATTTCAACCCTCTCAACTAGAAAACAGCTATACCTACTATTGAGACATCTGAAGCCCCAACATGTTTTCAATTTTCTCCACGAATTTCAATATTTAATGCGAAGGAACCAGAAATGAACTTGAGCATGTCTTATAAGGTCAGCAGTAAACACCTACCAAAATATCCGTGCTGAAGTTCATAAATTTGCTTGAAGCTGCAAAAATGACTCAAAAGTTGTTACTTTCCTGATGGGAGGTCGAGATGAAGTAAATAGTCTCGCTGGATTGTTTGAAAAAAAATATACCTATTTCGTAGAAAAGTTGAAAATTCGCTCACAATAAAAGTTTTTTTCAATTTCTCAAATTTGAAAAAATTCATCAAAAATCCAAAAATGAACTTGATAGACATCAAAATCAAGGATAGAACCTTTCAAAGTTATCAGATGAAAAAAATGCACCATTTTAATGATAGGAAAGCTTTCATGACTGCGCCTTCCTGTTTCATCTTTCCAAATTATACTCCAAACCTTTGAGCCCTCAAGAGAAGACTCATCACCCAAAAATTCCATTTCCAAAATACGTTCACAATACATCAATAAATCCTTCACAAATGCTCGAAACCACCAATAAAAAATTCCACTCCACCGTACAGCAAAAAAAAAACACGATCGTTTTAACCCACAAACCCCCAAATCCTCTTCACCCCACCCCACTCTACACTCGTCTTCGTGCAGGAAAAAATTGAACCAAGTCGAGCTCGACCCACCGTCTACTTTCCCTGCTCCGGTTTCAATTTTAAATTGCTTCTTAATACTTCGTCGTTAATCGAACGCCATAAAAACTCGGATGCCATTTCGCACTCGAATAACTCGACGATTAAATTATGCTCGGTTTTTATAAATCGACCATCGATAAAAATTTCCCATCGTAGCGAAAAGTTCGAATAGCAAGACTTCAGGGGACGTCTTATGCAATGTATTCTATCATATTATTCTCAGTAAAACCCACAATTAGTCGAACCATATATAGATAAGTAGCATTCGAATTTGCAAACTCCGGTGTAGGTACCGGAAACAAACTCTACACGGTTGTAAAATCAACAAACAAATCGTCACATAGTCTTTGGCATGGTATACTTAGGTATATACCTAACTAACTTGTATAATACGTAAGACCAAAATACCTAATATAAGCCTCTTGACTAGTTAATGAAGATTCTTCGCTTCCCTGCTCCACTTGGCCTGATCCTTATAGCCTGGCGTACTACAAATACAATCGTAGGGTAAGTGCGCTGGTTTTTGACAGTGTACTGGTTTGTGACACTTTCACTGTTTAAGTCAAAAATAAAGGTAACACTGATTATTTTTATAGATTTTGGTATTTTTCTGTGAAATTTCAATTCATTTCCTATAAGAAACTTCTTATAGTTTCTTCTGTGATATACGTTATCAAACAAAAAATGCTGTCTAAATATTCGCCATGTGGAAAACATCAAAAAACACCCGTTTCTAAGAAGCAATCCGGCTATTACCTCCGATGAATTATGCCATTTTCAGTGGTTAAACATTAATTTTAAATTAATGTGAAGTGAAAATATTGTGGAGTATTGTCTAAAGATGGCTAAGATTGAGTTGTTTTCAGTGAAATTTCTTAATTAATTTAATATTTTGGACTGTTACGAACCAGTACATCAAAATTGACAAAACACTAGTTTGTGACGTTTTGTCACAAACCAGTGCAAATTTGAGTCCTCACTAGTACTAGTTTGTGACGGTTTGATTTCTCATTATAAAAAGCGTATAACTATTATTATTTTCAACCAAAGTAAGTTTTCTTCAATAAAATGACATTAGCTATCAAAAATAACTGGTATAAATATAATATATCTTTTTGAGAACAAAAATTCCAAACTGTCACAAACTAGTCTCTATGTACTAGATACATCGACACTCTTATCACTTTTACTCCTGATTGATGAATTGAATTCAAAAAAATACATTTTTATTCATAAATAAATGTGAGATTATTCATTTTAATCATTCTTTGCTAGTTCTACACCTTTTTTATGCCCTGAGTGAGTTTGAAATCATTTTAACATTGGAAAATCATGATTTTGTATCATGTTACTTTAGACCTTATCAGGTACGTCATTTTGAATACTTCTTACATGAGTTTGGTGGAGATGGATATTGACTTATACTTGAAAGAATAGTGTGGCCAACGTTTTCACTCAATTAAAATCAATCATACACCATCCATTTACTAAATTTATGCTAATTATTTGTTTGTTTTCAAGAGGTGTTATGCACCAACTCAACTCTAGTGGGTATATACTTGACTCTGAGGAGTATTTCTGTAATTAGATGATAAAAAAATATCAACTTCTATTCAAATTAAGAGAAAATACTGCTATATTCAATTTTCAATTCAATAGTATGGTTATTTTGTTGAAAAAAGTGAGCGTCACAAACCAGTACCATCTGTCAAAATAACTAGTGCTTGTGTGTTACAAACTAGTTCAATTCTCATTTTTTATATTTTTTTAATTTAAAAAAAAATATGATCAGATATAATGATACTAGATGATTTATTTTGATCACCATTAGTATGACTTACTAAAAAACCATCTCCCAAAATTCTACCTACTTTCAACAATGTTTGAGAGTGATTCAAAGTTGAAAAATGCTTAATGTGTCACAAACCAGCGCACTTACCCTACATGTCAAGAATTTTCCGAAACTTCTCAAATACACTTATATTAATAAAGATAAGCCAACTTTATAGTTTTACGTATAGAGAAAGGAGCCGAGTCGAGGCAAACTTTTGCTGTGTGCTGAGAAAAGAAACATACCGATGCGAGAGGCCGCGACTTGAACAAAGAAAACGCGAAAGGAAGCGTACTATAACTTCGACTGGAACAGCGCTCAGAGTCTGAGGAGGGTTGAAGAGGCACACATACTATACCTATAAGTAGAAGAGGCTATATACGCGTAAAAATCATCTTTCTTCTCTCTACGATATGAGAGAAAGATAGAAAGAGAGAGAGAGACTGGCAAGCCAAAGTATAGAATCGCATATCGTCGACGTTTCCTCTTATTTTCTCTACCTCTTCTCTTCGTGTCTTTGGTAGTAGGTACCTACAACCTACAGCTCGAGAAATATTTACAAACGCGATGCGGTGGCGAAGAAGTCGAGAAAGTGTACACACGGCGTACGTTTCCTTCCTCGTGGATAGTTGATTTCGGCAACGGAATTGTTTATTTGGTCGAATTAAGCTTGAATTCGAAATGAGCATTAAAGTTCAATCTATAAGGAAATCCAAAGCTAAAGAGTACAAGTTCACTTTTACGAGCCGAATCGAGACGAAGGGTAGATGAGATTTCGGCGGTACGAGTACGATGCCAACCAACCAAAAACTCCATCCGTATATATGGTGCTCCTTGTGTAGATACACAGGGTTCACATCCCCAGCACTACTAGAAAATACATTTGACTCACAAATGAGACGTGAAGACGCTCATCGTCGTTCCCTTTTGTCTCTTCCTTTTTATACCTACTACTTACAATCCTTCTGTATGTATGTATTATGCACACACAGGTAAAGCTACCTTACCTAACCTAGTATAGCGACGATATCAACGATGAAGAAGACGAGTGTGTACTATGTTACCCGTTTATTTAATGGTGCCACCTTTCCACACAAATACACTAATCTGCGAAAATCACACGTCGCGGTTGTACGTTATATCCGGTGTGTGGCATCGTACTGTACTATTCTGTAGGATATAGGATGGGTTAGAGTTTCCCTTATGTATAAAGATACCGAAGACGAGACGTTCCTTTGCCATGTATGTTGGTGTTGATTGTGGTAGTAGGGGGTTTTAAACGACATTTCCGATAAGAAGTCCGAAAGATGGCTTTTGCAAAGCGTAGAACTAGAAGAAGATGTTATACGTGATGTCTTTTCTACACTATTTTATCGAGTACATTGTACGATCCTTGATGCATCTAGTGTAGCTAGGTTTGGAGTTCTTTTTCCCTGAAATTTCGTTTCCAGATATATTCGTCTTTTTTTTTTTCACTTCTGCAAACCTGTATTTTATTGTGGTTTTTATTTCGCTGAATTTAGGTCCTCTCAACAGCGTTATGGCCAGTTACAAAGAGCACAATTGAAATATTAATCGGTTATGTGTACCTATTAAGAAAGTGATGAACGAATTTTTGAATTGATGTTGATATGTGCGGTTAATATTTTATTCATCATGCCATGAAGGAGTTCTTGTTTGAAAACAAAATAAAATTTCAACGCATTACGCATATCATATCGTCAACGATTGCACATTAATGCAGTTGAAGCATCCAATTGGCAAGAAGCGAATGCAAAAACTCCCTTGCAATCAGCGAATGGGCGATGATGGCTTGTTTTATGTATATCAACAGCCGGTGTGTAGCACACTTTTGGTTTCGCTTTGAGAAATTGAAATTTCAATTACAATGAATGTTCTCTTAAGCTATCCGTATCCAACCGTTTTTCATACCTATTGGACACCATTTGAGAATCATTAAGGCGGAGGGTATAGATTTATTTTCATTCAATTCGGATGGGTAATTGCTGAGTAATTGCAATTTTAGTTCATTATTAATGCATTAAATCCTAAAAAAGGGAAAAGGGGACTTGTAGAACACCTGCCGCTCATTGTACCCTGCTATACCCCCAGTCTATTCCATCACTAGCTGTGTTTCATTGTACCCTGTTACACCCCCCTATGTTAGCTGTAAATTCCAAGTGGGAGTGGTTTGGTGGGGCGTTTACCAAACAAATATATTATTTTAATGCCCTAACCCTCGTAGTGAATTCGTGGCTGAGTGGTTAGGGCATGTAGGTAGGAATAGGAAATTTAGGGACCCAGGTTAGAATCCCCGTGAGGTAAGTAGGTAGGTGACAGATTTTTCATAGGAAAATTGGATAGGTAAATGCTGTGGAGTTACCTATGTAGTACATGATAATGGGGCAAAAACAATGCTGAAATTGAGTTATGAACTATGATATCATTTGCTAACTAAAAATTCATTTCATTAATTTTTTGTCTATCTATAGCCATAAGTACATATAGTAAGAATTACCTTGACATGAATAATTTACAACTTTTTACTTATAATTTAAAAATTACTTCAAAATGAGTAAGTAATTAAACTAATTTTTGTACAATTGAAACATATAATTTTTATTATCATGATTTAGTAAAAATTATTAAAACAAAATGAAGAGTGATATTCCAAAACTCGCTTTGTCCATTTTTATCAAAGTGCGTTTTTCAGCGGTACCTGGTAGATGAAGTATTAACTCACATTCCCACATCATCAACCTACCAAAATGAGGTGTTAAACTCACCTAAATAGCCAATTTAGGTACTAAGAATTAAAAAAAAAATAATGTTCCAAAACGTGCTTTGTCCATTTTTATTGAAATTTTTTTCAGCAGGATCTAGTGGATGAAGTGTATACTTACACTCCTACCTCATAAATCCACCCAAATAAAGTGTTAAACTCGCCTAAAAAGCCAATTTACCCGTTTAAAGGGAAATTGTTTTTCCTCTTTCCTGAAAAGTTGTAAAAATGGACAAAGCGAGTTTTGGAATATCACTCTTCAAATGATTTTTACTATTGGTACCTATACCAAAATTTATTAAAATGATAATTTTTACTATACGATTACAGTAAAAATTATTGAATGGGATCTGGTACTTAATTGTGCTAAATACCAGTATTTAGTTAGATTTTTTTGTAAAAATTACCCATATTTTTTTCGTGTAATTTAGAGGCAATTCAAATTCTTAACATACTTATTTTATAAGATTTAATTCTTAATTTAGAATAAAAAGCAAGTTCTGAAAATTGGTTTGAAAATTTATAAATTTGAAGACAATGGAAATTCTAAAAAAAAATAATATGAAAATTTGTATTTAGAGACGCTGAGAATTCCAAAAATTGATTAAAAGTTCTGTAAGTTGCAGATAATGTGAACTTGAAAATTATATGAAAGTATTGTAATATTTATGAAGAAGATGAAAAGTCTGAAAAATTGGAGGCAATGTGTATTCCAAAAATTGAGTAAACGTTTTACAATTTGTGGACAATATTATGAACTTGAAAATTGAATTTGAAATTTTCTAATTTAAAGACAATAAGAATTCTGAAAAATTATTCAAAATTTGACTATTTAGAGCAATGTGAATTCTAAAAATTGATTGCAAATTTCCTAACTCAGCAGCAATGCAAAATTCTGAAAATTTATTGAAAACTTTATGAAATTGTAGCGATGGGGAATTTGGGAAATTGATTTGAAATTTTGTAAATTTTAAAACAATGCAAACTATGAAAAACAACTAGAAATTTCTTAATTTAGAAGCAATAGGCCTACAAGCTTATAAATTATTCTGAAATACCTATTGTAATTTGGAAAATATGAAAACACTGAAAAACAATTATTATTTTGAAGCAGTGAGAGTTTCAAAAATTCTCATTACTGTGACATGGTTGATTCACTTATGCACTACCTAGATGTAATAACGGTTATATGTAGCTGTAGAAAAGGCAGTTAGCTACGCACACTTTGCAGCTAAGCTTTGCTTAGCTGTCTAGTTTTTTTTTGGTCTGCTGCAAACCTGCATTTTATTTTATTCCAGTTTTTATTCAGTGTTAACCATTCACAACGAGCACCATTGAAATGTCAATCTATTATTGATCACTGGTTGAGGAAGGGAATTATGCAGTTGAAGCATCCAACAGGCAGAAAACGAATGCAAAAACTCCCTTGCAATTAGCGAATAGCTGATGCCTTGTTTTATAATCAATGATCAAATTAATATTTTCTCTTCCTGCAAACCTGTATTTTATTCTAGTTTTTATTCAGCGTTAACCATTCACAAAGAGCACCATTGAAATATCAATCTGTTATTGATCACTGGTTGAGGAAAGTAATAATGCAGTTAAAGCATCCAACAGGCAAAAAGCGAATACAAAAACTCCCTTGCAATCAGCGAATACTGGATGGCTTGTTTTATACCAGACAACGATCATTAATCTTTTATCATTTTTTCTTCCTGCAAACCTGTGTTTTATTCTAGTTTTTATTCAGTGTTAACCAGCCACAAAGAGCACCATTGAAATATCAATCTGTTATTGAATTGATGACTGGTTGAGGAAGGGAATAATACAGTTAGGTAAAGCATCGAACAGGCAAAAAGCGAATGCAAAAACTCCCTTGCAATCAGTGAATCGCTGATGGCTTGTTTTATACCTGCACCATAATTATTTTTACTCATGCAAACCTGTATTTTATTCTAGTTTTTGTTCAGTGTTAGCCAGTCTCAAAGAGCATCCATTGAAGTATTACTTGATCTATTACTGAACACTGGTTGAGGAAAGGAAAAACATAAGGAAAGAACAGAACAGGAAAATAAAAAAGTTACTTACCAATAAGTAATAAATTGAAGTGGTAAAGTTCACCAATTGGCATTTGCTTGTACAATATTGAGTTGGTCATTTTTGTATGTAATATTTTGGTACTTTTATTAAACCCTCAAACCAGTTTACATCACTTGAGGATCATAGGGAATGCAGTTGAAGCATCCAATAGGCGAAAAACGAATGCAAACACTCCCTTGCAATCAGTGAATATAGCTGAATAATGTCTTGTTTTATATCGTCGACAGGTGATTTTTAAAACTTTTTTGTCTGCTGCACACCTGTATTTTATTCTACTTTTTATTCGGCGTTAACCAGTCTCAAAGAGCACCATTGAAATATCAATCTGTTATATTGATCACTGGTTGAGGAAGGGAATAATGCAGTTATAAAGCATCCAATACATAAAAAAACGAATGCGGAAGCTGATGGGTATCATGGCTTGTTTCATACTGTGAGAGGGAACGACACGTATAATTTTTTTCTGCTGCAAACCTGTATTTTATTCTAGTTTTTATTCAGTGTTGACCAGTCTCAAAGAGCACCATTGAAATATCAATCTGTTATATTGATCACTGGTTGAGGAAGGGAATATCTAATGCAGTTATAAGGCATCCAATAAGTAAAAAAACGAATGCGGAAACTCTCTTGTAATCAGCGAATAGCCAATGGCTTGTTTTTTTTTTTTTTTTTTTCTAGCCAATCTTTCCTCCTGCGAACTATGTTATTTTATTCTAGTTTTTATTCAACGTTAGCCAGTCTCAAAGAGCATCCATTGAAGTATTGCTTAATCTGTTACTGAATGTATGTAATATTTTGGTACTTTTAAACCCTCGAACCAGTTTACATCCCTTAAAGATCATAGGGATTAAAGGTAAAGAGAATGGTGAATCTGGTCTGGACTTAACTTGAGTTGAATCAGTAACCGGGCAATTCAAAAATACTTAGTTGTGTTTTTATTTCGCCATAGAGGCAATTGAGCACAAATGCTCAATTATAAAGGGGGGGGGGGGGGGTATATGATGAAAAATTGTCAAACTGGCATAACATTGAGCATATAGATTTTTTTTGGAATCTAATCAAAAATTAGAATTTTTCAACATTTTTAAATTGATTATTTTTTTAGTTTCATTATACGTTAGTTTGTTTTTTCGAAGTAGGTACCTATTTCATATTTTCCAATTTCAAACAAAGTTCACTGAACAAACTCAAATTTTCTAAAACAAAAAAAGCAAAAAACAAAAAAAAATATGCAAAATAATTTGCGAGGTGCTCATTTAAATTCACCGCAATCACTCAAACTGAAAAAAAAACAATGAAAAAAAATTATGGGTATGATATAAATGTTTTTAACCCAAAAAAGTGTGCTTCATTTTCAAACTTTCTGAAAAAAACTCTCCACAATCACCTCCAATTTCAAAATTGATTGCAAAATAGTTTTGAAAAGTGTTGTAGTTGGATGAGTTCAAAAATGTTTTAAACCAAATCAGGTAGGTTGCATTTAAAAAATCAAACCAGAATAATTTTGAAAAACAGAAATTTTGAAACTCAATCCGAAAATTCTTGATTTTTATAAAAATAACTGCAAGCAGTCACTTGAATTTCAACCCCCTTACCCTTCCCCTCCCCAAAAATGATAATTATAATTTCAATAATAATTGAAATTGAAAATTTTCGAAGAATACGGCTGATCTTGAAAAAAAAAAAATGCAAATCAATACTTCAATATCACTGAAAATGTTTCAAAATATAATTTCAAAAATTCAAAAAAGTAGGTACCAAACCGTTTAGGAAAACATACTTTTGTTGTTTTTAATTTTATTTTATTCCAAGGTGATATTTATAACCCCCCTTCCCTCAATCTTGCAGCCATCGCAATTATCATGCTGCTTCGTATCCTTCCCCTTCCACCGAAAAAGGACTTGGTTGTAATTGAGGAGCTTGGAATCAAAACTCACTTTTGCCATCGGACAAAGTTTCGAGAAAATCGACAATAACTGATTTCGCCTAGTGCGTTGATGAAAAAAACGACACAAAGTGTGTCGAGCTCTTAAGTAAGACTATTAAATAGGATTCCATGAGAAATTTTTTTTTTTCAAGTTGCCATATCGTTGCAGTATGGCTATCAAGTTTGGCAAAAGTGAGTTTTGATTCCAAGGTGGGGTAATTTTACTTTCTTTTTCAAATTTATCGAAAAATAAGCCTCCTAGAAAAAAACTAACGACTGTATGTCGATTGGAAATTTAATTCTCTACAATTTTCCTCGACTAAATTTTTCCGTAGAATGCTTCGTTCCGTCTCCATACAGCTTTAAAAGTTTTGAGCGCTGAATTTTTCCAAAAATTATACTTTCTTTGGAAATATATCGAAAACTAAGCACCCTAGAAAAAAACTAACGACATTATGTCGATTGGAAATTTAATTCTCTGCAATTTTCCT
Source organism: Planococcus citri (assembly GCF_950023065.1). Taxonomy (NCBI): domain Eukaryota; kingdom Metazoa; phylum Arthropoda; class Insecta; order Hemiptera; family Pseudococcidae; genus Planococcus; species Planococcus citri. Next base: position 73,683,636 of record NC_088679.1, on the reverse strand, counting down.
CGACTTCATTTTTCTGTAGAGTATTTTGTTCCGCCTCCAGAGAGCTTTAAAAGTTTTGAGCGCTCAATACATCCAATTTTTTACCTCCTCAGTTGCATAACTTCCAAATTCAAAACTACCATTTTCGCTATTTTCACTATCAGAAAATGCTTCCGAAGTTGCAATTGAATTATTTTGGCTTTGTAGAATGCCATGCGACCTTGAAAATACAGTTTTTTTTATAGCTTGGAATCAAAACTCACTTTTGCCAGTGGCAAAAGTGAGTTTTGATTCCAAGGGCACTTTTTAACACGAAATTGTGAAGAACTGGGGCCGAATTCGGAAAAATGGATTCTGTAGGGTGATAGAGAAATTGAAAAAGTATCCGAATCCGCAAAAAAACGCATATCGATTTTTGGTGTCAAAAGTGAGTTTTGATTCCAAGCTCCTCAATTGTACGATAATTCACAAATTCGCTGTAAGAAGATGCATAGTGTAGCTAGGTTTGGAGTTCTTTTTCCCTGAAATTTCATTTTGAGAAATATTTCATCTTTTTTTCACTCCTGCGAACCTGTATTTTATTCTGGTTTTTATTTTGCTGAATTTAGGTCCTCTCAGCAGTGTTATAGCCAGTTACAAAGAGCACAATTAAAATTATAATCTGCTATGTGTATCAAGAAGTAATGAACAAATTTTTAAATTGATGTTGCTATGTGTGGTTATTTTATTATCTAATCATGCCATGAAGGAGTTCTTGTTTCAAAAAAAAAATTGAACGCAATACGCATATAAACTATTGCGCATTGATGCAGTTAAAGCATCCAGTAGGCAAGAAGCCAATGCAAAAACTCCCTTGCAATCAGCGAATAGCTGAATGACATTGTTTTATATCCATGGTAGATCGATTTTTTTTTGTCTGCTGCAAACCTGTATTTTATTCTACTTTTTATTCGGAGTTAACCAGTCTCAAAGAACACCATTGAAATATCAATCTGTTATATTGATCACTGGTTGAGGAAGGGAATAATGCTGTTAGAGCATCTAATACGCAAAAAACGAATGCAAAAACTCCCTTGCAATCAGCGAATAGCCAATGGTTCGTTTTATTCAAGTCCTGTTCAAGCTCTTTTTCTGCCCGCAAACTTGTATTTTACTCTAGTTTTTATTCAGCGTTAGCCAGTCTCAAAGAGCATCCATTGAAGTAGGTATTAGATACAATCTGTTACTGAACACAGATTGAGGAAGGGAAAAAACACAAGGCATGGTAAATAAAAAAAAGTTACTTACTGAATAATTGAAGTGGTAAGTAACGTTAACTTCACGTCCTTTTTGGAATTGGTATGTAGAATCAAACCCAGAATTCTCCACTTTTCATTAGGTTTCTGATCTCACCTACCTATATGTACATATATAGTGCTTTGGGCGAATTGACAAAAAAAAATTTGAGTCTTTCCACAGCAATAAGTAATATTTACGATATACCATTTTGGAGAATTCTAGTTATGACTCCAAGTCCATAAACAATGTCAAAAAAAATCACAGCAAAATAAGTTTGAAAAACAGAAATTTTGAAACTCAATCTGCAAATTCTTGATTTTTATAAAAATAACTGCAAGCAGTCACTTGAATTTCATCCCCCTTCCCCCTCCCCTCCCCATCCCCTCCCCTGCAAATTAATACCTGAATATTACTGAAAATGTTTCAAAATTTCATTTTGAAAATTCAAAAAAGTAGGTACCTAACTGTTTGGGAAAACATACTTTTGTTGTTTTTAATTTTCTTTTATTCCAAGGTGATATACATATAATTTTCGTTTGAAAAATAATAAGTATATCTGAAATTGCTTGAAAAAGAATAAAATTGTAATCAGTAACTTATTTTTTTTTAAATCAGTTATTTTAAAAATATATTTTCAATCTGATTTTTAAAAAAAATCAATACAAAATAATTTTGAAAATTTCAAATAAGTATAATAATAATCAAGTATATTTAAAATAGAATTGAAATTTTGATGGATCAAAATATCAACAAAAAAATAAACAATAGGTAAGTAAATAAATTTAGAGTACTTACTTGTTTTGAAAATCTCAGTAAAATCAAAAATAGTAAACCTGATTGGCTGTGCAACGGATACGTAGAGCGCGCTGCTACGCGTTTTTATTTTCATTTTTATGGTACTTTTTGAAATAAAATTTTTGGTTTTACTAAAATTAAAAAGAAAATTCACATAAATGAAAAAACATTATGCAAATTTTTTGACATAACAAAATTTTTAAAATTGAAAATTAATAAAATAATGAAAATTTTTCTCAGCTATCCACTGAAATTGTATGCCAAAATTAATTTGATTCGATGATGAAGAATGAAATTTTTTAAAAATGAATTATAATTTTAAAATACTTACCTAAACCTAATCAATAATTTGAGAATTAAGTGATGTAGACTTAATGTTATGCCTGTGTTCATTTTGATGGCACTCCAATACCCTATCATCGCGATTTAATCACCTCTGCCTGCACGATGCACTTTTCACCACCACGAAACGTGTTCATATTTACGGCGAACAAGTTATACAATTTCATTAACGTCGTCGGTGGGTTTTTAACGCAAATATTACACGAACAACTTTTTTAACGTTTCGTGTTCTTCTGCGAAGTACCTGGACCTCCTATACATTCGAGTATTATTGGTTTGAAGAATTTGTGAAACAAACTGAAATCTTGTCGAGTGCTATTAACGTGTAGCTTTCGTACTTATCTTTCCCCTTCCTTCGAAAAAGGACCTGGTTGCAAACTTATAGCCCCACAAATGCCTTTTTTGAAACAAAATGGTGGCGAAATCTCCTCTCCGAGTAAAGTTCAAAATCATGGAACCTTGATTATGAAATCTCAACGATTTGAACTCCGCAGGATTTTTCCAAGTTTTCAGAAGCCTTACCAATAAGGCTGGCAAACTGAAAATTAAACTCGGAAAAATCATGAAATGTTTTGTTGCATGCACTAAGTAAGTATTATTTTTCTTGTGAAAATTTGTTTTAAAAAAAATCATTTTTAGAAAACTCTGTAAGGTAGAGTGGGGTAATTGCAAAATTGTGACCTCATGCAAACAAATATCAATTTTCTGGTTGTGCCAACTAGGGGGTGTCGAAGCAACAACCTTCACCGACATATTTCACCTGGTCACAACTCACGGGGTTCAACTTGTCGCTCCGTAGCAAACACTTTTATCAAAGCATGTTGAAACCACTCATAAGTAAAGTGAGAGGTGTTTTTCAAAAAAATGCATGTGAAATAGAAAAAACTGTCGATTTATCTGGAATTTTCACGATTTAGGGTCATGAAGGATTAAAATTTAAGGTAAGATATCGCAATTTGATTTTTTTTTATTTTGGCCGTAAATTGCGTTTTTGCAATTACCCCAGAAAAAAGTCGACTCGGGGTAATTGCAAAAACGATTTTTTTTTCATTTTTCCACTTGCAAAAAAATAAAAAAAATATTGCCCACTTTTACATTTATTCCAACATGGGGTAAATTGTATTTTTAAGATACCTATGTATCTACTTTTTGAAATAAAATTTTAAAAATGTCTGTGTTTACTGTTTAGCTTCAAAATTTTTGGTTTTATTACTTAGAATAAAAAAAACCACTCGAACGAGTTTTTTACAACAAAAAACATGGGTAAATGTTTTTGACATAACAAACTTTAAAAAAATATTAATTAATAAAATGATAGGTATGTACCTACCCGGGAAAAAAAGTTTTATAGAATTTTATAAAAAATACCCACTTATTTTCTATACAAAATTTGTCTCTATCAAACTGTATACAACTGTATAAATTTTTATGCAGTTGTATGCAGTTGTATACAGTTTGATACAGACAAATTTTGTATAAAAAATAATTGGGTATTTTTTATAAAATTTTATATGTGGTTGCTATGAAGACAAATTTTAACATTGATTCAAAATTATTCATGAATTAATGCAAGATCATCTTGTGGATTGTGGGCTTCCAAAGCATCCACTTTTTATCAAAAATTAAGTCCCACGCTCGTCACTTCACTATATATACACATGACACTTTGAGTGGAATAATTAGAAGAGACCAATAAAATCAATATATAGAGAATGATGCAGTACTTTATCTAAGAGTACTAACTATACCATTTCATTTGATACAATTGTATCATTTTTGATAAACTTATATACAAATGTATACAATATTGTCTATTTGATAAAATTACATAAATTTTGATAAAAAAAAAATTTAAAAACCAACACCATATTTGATCACTTTTATCAAATTTTATACAGCTAAATCAAATTCTATACAAATGTATACAGTTTTAAACAATTTTATAAACGTTTATACAATTAATGCAAAATATCCATTTTACTGAAAAAATTTTATCCAATTTTATCAAAGCAATTACTCTTCTTTTTATCAAAATCTATATGAATGTATAAAACTGTGTACAATTATATGCATTTGAGACACCTTTATAAAAAGCTAATTCAATTTTGATGAAATTCTATAAAATTTTATGCAATTTTATCAAAGCAATTATTTTTCTTTTTATGAAAATGTATAGGAATGTATAAAACTGCATACAATTGTATCATATTTGATACACCTTTATAAAAAGCTATTTCAATTTTGATGAAATTCTATAAAATTTTATGCAATTTTTATAGAACTCTATACAAGTTTATGCAATTTTTATAGAATTCTATACAAGTTTATAAAACTTTTTTTCCTGGGTAGGTAATTGAAATTTTTCCCCGTCGGCCACTAAAATTTTATGCCAAAATTAATTAGATTCGATGAAAGATGAAAATTTTTTAAAAATAAATTATTATTTTAGAATACTTACCAAAAATATCGCCATGAGAGTTTATTTCACTCAAAATGGAATTTTTAGATACGATAAAAAAACTTGAAGTTTTAAAATTTTACTGTAATTTTTTTCCATTTTTTGAAAATATGAGGGGCTCACCGTAGCCCGAGTTTTTCGAAAATGGAAAAAATCAAAAATAGGGAAACATTTTCTCACCAGATCTCATCACTTTGGGGGAAATCAAAGCCACTCTGGGTAATTCTCAACAAAAGTTTAAAAATCGTATAATGGGTGGTTTACTTGAATACTATTGACAATTGAAATTTTTTCAGTGGTATTGTGTAGATACCAACTCAGGGGTCACGTGCATATAGTTTAACGTCCCCCAACCCCCCCTCCACTATGGGTCAAGTCCCCCCAACCCTGAAAACTCCATCGTCGTGGCCTGTAATGACTTAAATTTTTCAACTTTATCTTCAAAAATGAATTACACTATCACTTTTTCTGAAAAAAAAAAAAAAAATGGTACATATTATTATATGATATGACAGTAAATGACAGAACTGATATAAATTTTTGGAATGATACTTAATACCCTGAAACCGAGGTCATAAAGTGATGTAATCAGGTTTTTATCCATCGCCGTGGCCAATTTTTGTTTATTTTTTCCTGGCTCTCCTATTCGACTTTTTTGCGGTGAAATGGCTACACTGTATTGTTTCAGTGATAGCAGTGCTGTGCCCATTTCACAACCATCAAGGAAATACAGTCACCCCTTCTCCGAATGGTAATCTGTGAAAATTGTACAGATTACCATTTTTCAGATCCATCGCCGTGGCTTATCATTCTCACGTTTAAAAGAGACATTTTTTTTTCTTGAAAAAAAGAAAATATTCAAATTGTAAGTATTTGATGACCACAACTTTGAAAATTGAAAAATTATTGATTCTATTACCAGTAAAACAAATTTTAGTTCTTTTTTTCTTACGTCGTGGCTATCGTGATTGTTTTGTCCACGGCGAAGGAAAATACCTACCCTATTGTGTTCGAATACTCCCATTAAAAGGTACCTGGTACCTACTTGAGATGACCTTTTTGTGAGCTAAAGCTACCAATAACTGCTCCAATTATACCTATACCTACCCAAAAGTAGTGAACAGCCTTTTTTTCCAACATGTGACACCGATTTTTTTGAAGCCCCCGCCCCCGTCCCCCTTTGAGGATGACTTGGGCCTGAAGTTATTTTAGGGGTCCTGGGTATGCCTACAATCAAGTCCCTTTTGAAAAAAAATCAAAAGGTTTTCATTTTTGAAAAATTTTAGTACTGAAATTTAAACTTTTTTTGAGAATTACTCCTCTACCCTTTATCGTTGACAACTCGACGTTTCTTTCTTTTTTTTATTAGGTACTTGAGAAAATTCCATAACGTATTGTTTTATCAAAAGATATTCTTGATTGATAAATTTTGGGAAAATATCGACATTTCATCCCGAATCATCAATTTTGCATGATTTATATGCCTCAAAAAGTGAGTTGTGATTATTGAAATGAAATTATGAAACTAATTTCAATGACGATGAAGCTGGTTGTATTCGTATATTAAAAATGAGCAAACTGAAAAAAAAAATCTGAAATCAATTAATTAATATCGGATTCAACGCATGTTCTTTTTCAAATTTTTATACACATTCAATGTTGTCCAAATTAAAAAAACTTCACGGTAAATAATTATGCCCATGAGGCATATTCGGCGCCGAACCATTATGCGGCATGTAGACGGCGTTATTAAACATATGCGGATTCGTTACCATATTGATATTTTGATTCGGACTATCCGGCATTCCGTTCGGATCGCAACTCGTGCAGTTTTTCATAGGACTGGTGAAATTATCGCTATCTTGTAACACATTCAGCGAATTATCCCTGGTCGTCACAGTACTAACATTGGGCGGCGGATGATTGAAGGGCGGATTAAACGGCGGCTGCGGCATCGGATTAAACGAAGGCGGCGGAGGAGGCGGCGGTGGCTGCTGATTCGCGAAAGGCATACCTTTATGGAGCCTATTGAAGTACGCCGAGCTAGAATTATCGAACGGATTCTGCGGCATGACCGGTGGTGGCGGTTTCCGGTAATGATTAATACCTCTGGCGTACGCATCGCAACCGCAATTTGAAACCGGTGGTCCTCGATCCAGAGTCTGGTACGAGGCAGGCATCTGGTTAGTCATCATCGGAGGATAGGAACGTTTATCGCAACAGTCGCATTTACGCATAGCTCTCCCATCTACAGCGCCGAATCGGTGAGCATCGTAGTCTTGAGCACAACGTGAAATGGCTGGATGAGCTCCTGGGCAATCGATACAAGGTCTGGTGGCCGGTTTATCGCAATTCCATCTGTTTGAATTCCACGTTGGTCTTTTACATCGCTGAGAGCATTTCTCAGTCCATCGGACAACTCCTCCGGCGCTATCGTCGTCCGTCTTTTTGCTCGGAAATGGTACTCTTTTAGTAGAGGCTGCGTTGTTGTTGCTGGTCGGAGACGAACAAATGGATCTAGATGCCGAAGAACCGGTTGTCGTCGAAGGTGCCCCCGTACCTGGGATCAATCCGGCTCGCATTTTGCATAGATCCAAAGGACACATTTTCTGTTGCTGGGGTTGCTCTTCTTGACAACAGAAGCTCTTCCTTCGTGTATCTCGACAACTATCCAGTGGGCATTGAGCTCCTCGCGAATCTACCGATTGTGTACCAGGACTGCAGCCTGTTGGAGATGTGCAGTCTGTGGTCGTCGTTCGAGGAGTACCCTCTGTAGTCGTTTCAAAGGGGGTTGTGCTGCGAGCTGTGCAATCGGGCGATCCACCGGTGCATCTTGTCGTAGAAGACGCTCGAGATGTACGAGACGTTCGCATTGGTACCAACGGAACCGTACAAGGAGACGAGCGAGCATTATTAGTACACGTAGGCGAAGTAGACGTCGAGCAAGTCGTAGGCGAACTCGGAGTACACGTGGTCGCTGGCCTGGTCGGACACGTGGCAACAGCCGTCCTCTCAGTGCATTTACGTGTAGTGCTGGTCTGAGTGCAAGGCGATTCAGTGCTGGTCGCCGTACAAGGTGACTGGGTCGTACCTTGGGTCGCCGTACAAGGTGACTGCTGCGTTGCTGCGCACTGAGGCCCACATGGAGATTGAGTCGAGCACTGAGACGCGCAAGGTGATTTTGTCGCGGCCTTAGCGCAAGGTACGCAAGAAGGAGGCGAACGAGGTCCAGGAGAACGAAAACAAGGCTTACAATCGGCCGATCTCGTCGTACTCCTGCTAGGACACTGCGATCTGGTGCATTGAAACTTAGGCGTAGGAGTTGTCGTCAGGTAGGATTTCTCCGTCGTGGTGTATTCGGTCGTGCTGCGACATCGTGCGTGAACCGGAGGACTTATCGGACTGTCGGTCATACGATCGTAGACGTTTATCTCGCGCAGATCGGTCGGCGTATCGCTAATTCCAACCAGCGACAGGCTGGTCGATGAACGGCGGCTGTTCGAAAAATCGTACGAGTTCTCTAGGCCTGGCGTTTTTCTAATTGGCGTCCTCTCGTCATTCTCCATTCAAATTGACGACCTTTGCTAACGATTTATTCAAATGTGTGACGAATTTACCTGTTCATTCTCTGTCTCTCTCTATTTTTCTATGTAGGGTTTCTTAAATTTGCCAAGCAAGCGAAGAATGCTAAATGGAAAACTGAATTTTAATCGCTTTGAGCGTATCGTGTGGGTAAGTTGACGCGTCATCGATGCGTAGAAAATCATAAATATTTGTACGCTGCCCTTTATACGTTAGAGAGAACGAGGAAATTACTAAAGGCCTACAAGATGGGTTTCCCTTTCAAACTAACCAACTTTGGGAATGTTTTTTGAACTGAATTTCATCGTATTTTTCCATAATTTTATCAATGGACTAAATGTTTTTTTTCCTTCTGCAAACCTGAATTTTATTACTATATCTAGGTTTTTATTCAGTGTTGTAGCCAGTCTCAAAGAGCACCAATAGCACCATTGAAATATTAGGTAATCTATTTTCGAACAGTTATTCAGGAAGGGGAAAAACAAAGAAAAAAAAAGTTACTCACTAAACATTGGATAGGAAAATGATAAACTTTCGGGTTTCATCGACATTATTTCATAAACGTTTGTAAAAAAAATGCAACAATCAGACGTTTTCAATTGTTTTTTGAAATAGTTTTTGCAGGCTCTATTAATTTGGAAAATAGTTCAAATATCCACAATACCGAATAACCTATTTCTCCATTGGGGAAAAGAAAAAAAAAACAAAACACTTGATGTTCGAATTCATTTTTTTGAATTTTTGAGTTTTTAGAAAAAATCAAATCTTGTATCAACGATTTTGGATTTATTCCAATGTAAAATAGAAAAATACTTACCTAGCCAGCCCAGCATTGCTAGAAAAATATAAAGTCGATCGAAAAATATACATACCTATTCCGAGTACTTATATGGAACATACTCGTATTTTCCAAACAACCACAAACCTCCTCATTCTGTTCATTATTTGGTTTTGGACAAAATTTTTTAATTTTGTTTCTCTTTCTCTCTCTTGCCCTGCACTCAATTTATCTTATCTTGTATCTCGTTTTTTCCATTAGTTTTTCTACTTTTAGGTACTTACACTTGAAAAAAATTGTCTTGATTAATTGAAAAATTGTCAAGAAAAAGAGGATATTTCGCACCTCGGGAGTAAATGAGGTCAAGGTCACATCTCAAAAAAAATTGATTTTGATGTTTTTGCATTTTTGGGGTTTGTATGACCCCCCTCAACCAAAAATTACACTTTGAGTTGGGTACATTATCTAGATCTTGTAAAAAACGCAAATGGCCTAACTCAAAATCTCAAAAACATTGCAAGATGTTTGGAGTTATAAGGTTACATTCTCAAAAAACTCCACCTTTTTTGAGCAAATTTCGTACATACGAAGTGTTAACAAATAGTTTTGATTGTTTTGAATGTTTGTCAGTTAGAAATAGTCACAAGGAGTGCATTTTTTATTGGTTTGTACCAAATGGAAAATTTTTTTTAAATTGGTCACTTTTCAGAAAAATGAATTTGCACATATCATGAAATTTTAGTTTTTTGAGAAAAACTCAAAAACTAAGCACTCTAGACAAAAACTAACGACATTACGTCGATTGGAAATTTAATTCTCTACAACTTTGTCATCATGAAATTTTTTTTGGACGCTTCCTTTCGCCTCCACATCAACTTTAATGAAAGGTTCTATCTCAAAATGTTTTCCAAACATTGAAATATTTCCTCTTTGAGATTTTATTTTTCAAAGTGTTCTTATGCTAAATGAAGGTAGGATACCAGATCTTTAAAATGAGGTGCTATTCATTCCTCACAATTAATTATAAGTTGATAAGAATAATGAATCAAGTTTTTTATAAAAAGAAAATCACTCTCCTGTAAAATTTCACTTTTTTGAGATGTGACTTTATTACTCCCGAGGTGCGATTTTATCCAAATTGGGAGAAACCCTTTTACCAGGTCCACCGCCCTTCGCTTGTTTTTTTCCAATAGGGTAAAACGCTCTGACGTCACACAGTGTATAAGTGGTTGCAGGTCTTGATTCCCCTTACATTCTGTATGGGTTCAAGCTAGTGATTGTTCTGTCCACTTTGCACTTTGATAAGTCCAGACTTTCAAACCATCTCGAGGACCCCATTATTTTATGGCTATAAATTGTAGAGAATTTTATCCCCTTTCCAACGGTACAAAATTTTTTGAAATCCGGGAAAGTCTTCCTTGAGGAAATTGACTTAACGAGCTGAGAAAGGTAGCCAATTCATCTCATTGTTCTGTCCACTTTGCAATTTGATACGCCAAAACGTTCAAACTACTTCGAGGATCCCATTATTTTATGGCTATAAATTGTAGAGAATTTTATCCCCTTTCCAACGGTACTACATTTTTTGAAATCCTCAATGGTCTTCCTTGAGAAAATTGACTTGAAGAGCTAAAAAAGGTGGCAAAATTGACCTTATTGTTCTGTCAACTTTGCACTTTGAGGTGGCAGAACTTTTAAACCATCTCGAGGACCCCATTATTTTATGTCTTCAAATTGTAGAGAATTTTACCCCTTTCCAACGGTACTAAATTTTTTGAAATCCGCAAAAGTCTTCCTTGAGGAAATTGAATTAAAGAGTTGAAAAAGGTAGCCAATTTAACATTATTGTTCTGTCCACTTTGCACTTTGAGGCGGTAGAACTTTTAAACCATCTGGAGGATCCCATTACTTTATGGCTCAAAATTGTAGAGAATCTTGTCCCCTTTCCAACGGTACTACATTTTTTGAAATCCGCGAAAGTCTTCCTTGAGAAAATTGACTTAACGAACTGAAAAGTAGAATTGAACAGCATTGTTTACATGCTATACCTACTTGTAATGTTTACCCTGCAATTCATACATGCGCGTTTTGCCCTATTTAAAATTAAATCGGAAATTTTTCTAACCTAGGTAAGTACATAATTATCAAGAAGTGATGATCGAATTTTTAAATTGACGTTGATGTCATGATGTGTGTGGCTATTTTATTATTCATTACAATGAAGAAGTTCTTGTTTGAAAAAAATAAAATTGAACGCATTACTTACGCATATCAACTATTGCGCATTAATGCAGTTAAAGCACCCATCCAATATGCAAAAAGCGAATGCAAAAACTCCCTTGCAATCAGCGCAGCGATTAGCTGATGCCTAGCTTGTTTAGTCTGAGATAGTTTCCATTATTTTATCTTCTGCAAACCTGTATTTTATTCTAGTTTTCATTCAGCGTTCACTAGCAGGGGTCCACAAGCCTGGAAAACCTGGAAAAGTCAAGGAATTTCGGAATTTTCACCATTTTCTACTCAAGAGTCCGAGAATTTTGTGAAAAGTTACTTCAAACAGATTTTTCCATTTCTCATAATAAAAAAATTGTCAAATTTCCAAAATGTCTTGCTTTTTGCAAAATATGTTGAAGTCTAGCATTTTGTCAACTTATGAGTTAAGTAATATGCGTAAGTATCATTAAAAAATCTTGCTTTTTAGCAAATCTCCTAAAACTTTTCGCTTTTTTGCTAAAAATAGGTAAGAAGCCCTGCCTTTTACTGAAATTACTGTTGAAGTCTCGTTTTCTGTCAAAAACAGCAAAAAGTCTCGCTTTTAGGCTAAATTGTCAAGAATTTTTCTTTTTTTTTTTTTGCGGAAAATTGCTAAAAATTGTGAAGTTTTTTGCATTTAGTTAGAAACTCAGCAGAAAAGTGCTAAAAATCCGTTTCTTTAGCTGTAATTGTCAAAAGTCTTTCAATTTTCCGCCCAAAATTGCCAAAAAATTAGTTTTTTTTTTAATCAAAAAGTTGCAAAATATTTATGGTTCAACTTTTTTGGCAGAAACTTGAGCTTTTTAGGTTACCAAAGTCACTTTTTTCAAAAAAAAATGAGTCTTGAATTTCTAAAATCTATTGATTAAATTCAAAAAATGATGGCATTAAAAAAATCTATTTCTTTATGAAGTCGTTCTTTTTTCGAATTTTAAATTTTCAAAAGCTTTTGCCCTCAGCCCCCGCTCCGCTCGGGTCATTTATCATGCTCTTTTACAACTTTGAAAATGGAATAATTTGAACCAAAAAATTATAAAAATATGTTTATTCTACTCAAACCACAAAAATGAGAAATATTGATAAAATATGTTTTTTTAAAACAGAATCACCTCCTTTTAATGTGTTATTTTCTCACAGTTTGTACGGTTTTAAAAAAAAATTCTTGTAAGTCCTATGTTGGAACGCAAAATCTGCGATTTCGGCTGACCTGTCAATCAAAATGGCCGCCATTTTGTAAGTAGGGCCACTTTGTTTTGAGGACAAGGGCTAGAAATATTCCTTGGGACTCTCCCCCTTTAAGAAAAATGTTGCCCCGGAGGATCGGCAGGGGGTGCAGGTGATCCTTATACGGGCCCCCCGAATAATAGGTATTAGGTAGATTTCCCCTTCAAACTAACCAATTTTGGGAATGTTTTTTTAATTAAATTTCACCGTATTTTTCCATCATTCTATCAATCAATTGAATCTTTTTTTCCTCTTGCAAGCCTGTATTTTATTCTAGTTTTTATTCAACGTTGTAGCCAATCTCAAACAGCACCTATATTAGGTAGGTATACCTAATCTGTTACTGAACACTGGTTCAGGAAGGAAAAAAACATACAGAGAAAAGAGAGCAGGAAAACAAATAAAAAGTTACTTACTAAAAATTGGAGAAGAAAATGACAAACCAAGTTGTACTGCATTTCTCTTGTTGGATTAGCTTAGGTATGAATAACTCCCAACATTGATAATAATGCTGAAAAGATAATCAAAAAAAGGCAAGTTTTAAAATTCAATTTTAAAAAAAGAGTGTTCCTTTAAATTACGTAATATGCAAAAACAATTTCTGATTCAGAAAGTAGACAAACTTCAGCTTCAATATACAATCAGAAAAATCGATCATACGGTGCACTAATCTTCAAAATTCATGTTTGCCAACTTCAAACGTCAATTAAAAAATAAATAATCATTCTATAATAATCGATTTTTCTAATGGATATTGAAGCTGAAGTATTGTACTTTTTGAGTCGAAAATTCTTTCTGCTTATTTTAAAAAGAAAAAAATTCTTCGAATTACCTACTTCGAAAAATTGTATACCTACGAAATTCCATGAGATGTTTTTTTAAAACAATAAAAACAATATTACATAATATATTTTTAAAAATTGAAAAAAAAAAAAATACTTGATGAACAATCCAATTTGTAATTTTTGTTGAAAAAATCATGGCGAGTTGAAACACCTAAACAACAATGGTTTAGATTTTCGATAGTCGTCTTTTGTTAACAGTAGAATGAGGACGTCTATTCGGAAATATTCGTACGCTCAAGCTCAAATATCCTTCGTTTGACGCAATTTTTTTTACATCACTAAGTACTTAACACCAAATACCTACCAACAGAAAATGAATAGAATCTTCGACAACGACAATCAATTATTTTGTACTCATGAATTAACTTCGAGAATTTCCTAACCAAGTGGAAGGGTAAGGGTACCGTGACCTGAACTGATGAGTGTACGTATATTTATGGAATATTCTTCCCACGTGTTCAATTTGAAGCTGTTTTTGGCTGTTGGGTGAAATGAAAAATTCTGAGAAATGGAATAGATGATTTTTTGAGCTGTGCAATTGGGTATCCTTTTTCAGGGTGTTGAAATGACAACCGAGTAGATTCTTTAATTTTTCGCTAGGAATATTATAAATCGGAGTAGACTTTTATGATACGCGTATGATATATTTATTATTGTTTATTCATCTCTGAAGTTATCTAAATGATCTGTTTATGTTGTGTTTCAGGTGAGTAAATGAGGCATATCCGAAATAAAAATCCATCGATCAATAAATAAGTAAATATGTATCAGATTAAGTATTGAAAACCCCGAATAATATTCGAATAATTTGAAATTTTGAATATTTCGAATAATTCGTTTCATCGTCTTGCTAACATTTTTATAAATGTTTGTAAAAAAGCTGTCAAAATCGGGCGTTTTTGATTATTTTTTAAAATAATTTTTGCAGACCAAAATAATTTTTTCCAATTTGAAATAAATTCTCAATTTCATATAAATCGGATATTTTCCTAATCTACATATCAAGAAGTGATGAACGAATTTTTAAATTGATGTTGATGTGTACAGTTATTTCATCAAACATGCCATGAAGGAGTTCTTGTTTGAAAACAGAAAAAAATTGAACGCATTACGCATATATCAACTACTGCGCATTAATGCAGTTGAAGCATCCAATAGGCAATAAGCGAATGCAAAAACTCCCTTGCAATCAGCGGATAGCTGATGGCTTGCTTTATACATACAATACAAATAATGCTCCTGAAATTATTTTTTCTCCTGCAAACTTGTATTTTATTCTTGTTTTTATTCAGCGTAAACCAGTCACAAAGAGCACCATTGAAATATAAATCTGTTACCAGTGGCGTAGCCAAGGGGGGGCGAAGGGGGCCATAGCCCCCCCTTTCGAGCGAAAATTTGAAAGAAAACATGCAAAAATGGACGTTTTTTCGTTGTTTGGACCCATTTTTTCTAAAAATTTTCGCTCTCGCTTCGCTCGAGCAGTAATTTTGCCTTCATTTTCATGAAATCACCACACATCACAATAGATCTCCAGAAAATTACTCCTCATTTCGATTTTTCATGCCTAAAAATCTGGTTTTGCCCCCTCCTTGAGAAAATCCTGGCTACGCCACTGTCTGTTACTGATCTCTGGTTGAGGAAGGAAACAATGCAGTGTAAACATCCAATAGGCAAAAAGCGAATGCAAAAACTCCCTTGTAATCAGCAGGGCTGCATACCGATAAACATAAATGGTATTGGTACCAGGTATTGGTATTTAGCATACAGTTCCCAAAATGGTATTGGTATTTCGGTATTCTCCAATACAGATATCGAATTTTGGTATTTTGGTATTGGTATTTTATTATGTTGTGGTTTTTTTTTCGGTATCTGGTATTGGTATTGGTATTGTACCAATATAATACCGAATAAAAAGTGTGTTTTTAGGCCAGAATTAACAAAGTTTTTCCAATTTTTTTTAGAAATTAGGGCAAATTACACTTTTTTTCTATTTAAACACCTCAATTTGCAAGTTCAAGGTTCATCATTATCACTTACAAGCTTTTCAATATCGTTGCCTTAGTTGCAAAGTAGCGTATGTCCATCTGTTCACTTGATACCTCGTGTAAAAGTGCCTTCAATCTGGAGCACTATCTATTGGGTTTTAGTGTTCAACCAATACGTAGATATGCTGTGGCATGTCTCTGGCATAGAGCTACCCATTGGTTGAACACTAAAACCCAATAGATGACGCTCCAGATTGAAGGCACTTTTACACGAGGTATCAAGTGAACAGATGGACATACGCTACTTTGCAACTAAGGCAACGATATGAGTAATTTACTAGTTATTTTATTTATAATTTTGTAATCAATCAAAAAATTCAAAATACCACAAAATTCCAATACCAAAATATACCATTGAACATTATTTCGGTATTGGTATTTTGGTATTAATACCGTTTCAAAAACTTTATTGGTATTTTGTAAATTGGTACTTCATCTGTCTGCTAATCGGTATTGGTAAAACGGTATTCGTAAATTTTTTCAAAATTTGCCAGTATTGCCGGTATTGGTATTTTGGTACTTATATCGGTATGCAGCCCTGGTAATCAGCGAATAGCTGATGGCTTGTATAGCTTATATGATTTATTACATGACGTACTATAATGTTCGATTTCCATTTTCAATTTTTAGAAGCATTGCATTTTTTTTTCATTTTGTCATAAAACAACAAATTAGGTACCTACCCCAAGCGTAGCGAGGGCAAAAGGTTTTGAAAATTTCCATTCTGATAAGTGACAGAACAATGTTGTTTTTTTTATGGGAGGAGATTGATTTTTTTGGGCTGGAAAATTTCAGGATTTGAATGATTTTTTAAAAAATAAATACGTAAATTTCAGTTCTGAAAAAGAAAACCAAAAAGACTCGAAGTGAAAGCTAAAGCTATCAAAATTTTGTATTTGAAGAAGTGAAAAAACATTTTTTTTTCTATGTGAGGAGTTTATTTTTGGATTTAAACATTTTCTTGAGTTTGAATTCAGGTTTTTAGAATGTTTAATTCGAAATAAACAGCTGGGCTGAGCGAAACGAGAGCTGAGAAGTTTTCGAAATTGAATAATTCAAGTAGGTATAGCACAATTTGCAAATTTAAAAATTGTTAGTTCATCATTGAACTTTCAAATTTCCAACTCGCCAAACTTGTCAGTTTGTCATTAAAAATTCTCAATTTTTGCCTAATACTCCACAATAAATTGAGAGGGCAAAGCCCCCCCTCACTCAATCCCCTCCACCGATCGCTTCGCCCCCGCCCATTATGCAATTAACCATTACGTATTAATGCAGTTGAAGCATCCAATTGGCAAAAAAGTGAATGCAAGAACTCTCTTGCAATCAGCGAATAGCATGATGGCTTGTTTTGTAATAAAACTAATGAAGTGATTTTTGGCTCTAAGCAAACTTGTATTTTATTATACTTGGTATATTTTATTCAGCGTTAGCCAGTCACAAATAGCACCATTGAAATATTCATTTGTTACTGAATATGGTTAAGGAAAGGAAAAAACATAAAGAGACAACAGAGCGGAAAAACAAAAATCAAAAGTTACTTACTAAAAATTATAAAATTAATTTATCGAATGGGATATTTATTCATCTTTTCTTCCGTTAGCTAAAGAACTGTCAACAATAATAAGAATGCTGAAAAGGGAATCAGGAAAGGCAAGTTTTTAAATTAGATTTCAAAAAAGAGTTTTCTTATAATACGCAAAAACAATTTTTGGTTCTGAACGTATACAAACTTCAGCTTCAATATGCAATCAGATTGATTGAAAAATTGTCAAGAAAAAGAGGATATTTTATCCAAATTGGGGGAAACACTTTTGCCAGGTCCACCGCCCCTGGCTTGTTTTTTTTTCTATTTGAAATGAATTTTAAATTTCATATAACTAAATCGGCAATTTTTCTAACCTACATATCAAGAAGTGACAAACAAATTACCACCTCGAGCGGTTAGACAACTCGATGATGATGATTTTATTATTCATGCTATGAAGAGTTCTTGTTTGAAAACTAAAAAAAAAAATTGAACGCATTACCTACGCATATCAACTATTGCGTATTGATGCAGTTAAAGCCTTCAATATAGACAAAAGGCGAATGCAAAAACTCCCTTGCAATCAGGGAATAGCTGGTGCCTGGCTTGTTTTTTCTTGAGATCTTTAAATTTTTTTTCCCTTCTGCAAAGCTGTATTTTATTCTAGTTTTCATTCAGCGTTCACCAGCAGGGTGTCCACAAGCCTGAAAAACCTGGAAATTTAGAGAATTTCGGAATTTTTACCATTTTTTACTCAAAAGTCCGAGAATTTTGTGAAAGATTAGTTCAAACAGATTTTTCCATTTCTCATAATAAAAAGTTAAAACCTTCAATATAGGCAAAAAGCGAATGCAAAAACTCCCTTGCAATCAGCGAATAGCTAATGCCTGGCTTATTGTTCCTTCTCGAGATCTTTAAATTTTTGTTTTCTTCTGCAAAGCTGTATTTTATTCTAGTTTTCATTCAGCGTTCACCAGCAGGGTGTCCACAAGCCTGAAAAACCTGGAAAAGTCGGAGAATTTTGGAATTTTCACCCTTTTTTTACTCAAAAGTCCGAGAATTTTGTGAAAAATTAGTTCAAACAGATTTTTCCATTTCTCATAATAAAAAAATTGTCAATTTCCCAAAAAGTCTTGCTTTTTGCAAAATATGTTGAGGTCTAGCATTTTATCGACTTATGAGTTATGCGCAACATTAAAAAATCTTGCTTTTTAGCAAACTTCCTAAAGCGTTTCGATGTTTTGCTAAAAATAGCTAAGAAGCCTTGCCTTTTACTGAAATTACTGTTGAAGTCTCGTTTTCAAAATTGTGAAGTTACTTGCATTCAAAAACTCACCAGAAAGTGCTAAAAGCTGAAATTGTCAAAAGTCTCGTGATAATTATTGCCAGAAATCGTAAACCTGTAGACACATTAACGATCTTTGGTGCTCATGATGGTCAAATATATTTGACACACCCCTCCTCACCTGATCACATGAGTAATTCATTTTTGAAGGGTCTGGAAAATTGGAGAAATTGGTCTGGAAAATTGGAAAAGTCACGAAAAATCATTTCCAGAAATGAGTGCGGACATCCTGTATTTGATCTTTTCTTTCTGCATAGGAACATTTATTGTTCAAATTCAAGAGATGTTCAAAGTTTGAATCAGAAAAATAAACTCCTCCCTCCGTAATGAAACTTTTTGTTTTTACTTCCCCAAAACATGATTGAATTTTCGAGCGCTTTTGCCCTCGCTTCGCTCAAGCCCGATTATAAACACAATTTGCAAATTTCAGATTTGTCAGTTTATCATTGAACTTTCAAAATTGTGAACTTGCCAAACTTTTTACTCAAAATTCCCTATTTTTGCCTATTCCAGGAAAGTGCAAAGCCCCCCCCCTCACTCAACCTCCTCCACCGGCCGCTTCACCCCTGCGCATTATGCAATTAACCATTGCGTATTAATGCAGTTGAAGCATCTAATTGGCAAAAAGTGAATGCAAAAACTCTCTTGCAATCAGAGAATAGCATGATGGCTTGTTTTTTAAGAAGTAAGTCTATACTTTTTTTGCCCCAAGCAAACCTGTATTCTATTCTAGTTTTTATTCAGCGTTAGCCAGTCTCAAAGAGCACCATTGAAATATCAATCTGTTGATTAGGTTGAGGAAGGGAATAATGTAGTTAAAGCATCCAATAGGCAAGAACCAACTGCAAAAACTCCCTTGCAATCAGCAAATAGCATGATAGCTTGTTTTGTTAAGGAATAAGGAATGAGAGTTAGGTATGCTTCAATTTTTTTGTCTGTTGCAAACCTGTATTTTATTCATAGTTTCTATTCAGCTTTAACCAGTCATAAAGAGCATCATTGAAATATCAATCGATTATTAATCATTTTCAAAATTCAAAAATTTCAAGACAGGCTTGCTATAATGCCTGCTCGAGGGGGGGGGGAGGCCAAAAATTGCTTAAGGAATTTTATTTGAAAAATAATAGTTTTTGGCAATTTTAAACACAATTTAAGAATTTCAAAGTTGTCAGTTCATCATTGGACATTCAAAAATTGTCAACTTTACAACTTGTCACTGAAAATTGCCAATTTTTGCCAACTTCATTAGCGAGCCCTTGGAAAACTTGCGGGTCCAGTGCAGGTGCATCATCTGCACCCCCCCCCCCCCTCTCTCCGGGCATGTTAGAAGGCAACGATCTAATCTTTTTTTCTCCTGCAAACCTGTATTTTATTCTAGTTTTTATTCAGTGTTAACCAGTCACAAAGAAAAGAGCACCATTGAAATATCAATCTGCCACTCTTACTGATTGCTAGTTGGGGAAGGGAGCAATGCATTTGAAGCATCCAATACTTGGGCAAAAAGCGAATGCAAAAACTCCCTTGCACTCAGCGAAATGCCGATGGCTTGTTTTTTAAAAATCCGCTTGAAACTATTTTTCCTCCTCCAAACCTGTATTTTATTCTAATTTTTATTCAGCGTTAACCAGTCACAAAGAGCACCATTGAAATATCAATATGTTACCCTCACATTACTGATCACTAGTTGAGGAAGGGAGTAATTCATTTGAAGCATAAAACTCCCTTGTACCTAATCAGCGAATAGCCTATCCCCATGGCTGATTGTTTTTTAAAAATCTGTTTGAAGCTGTTTTTCCTCCTGCAAACCTATAGGTATTTTATTCTAGTTATTTTTATTCAGCATAATCCAATTGGCAAAACGCAAATGCAAAAACTCTCTTGGAATCTGCAAATAGCAAGTTGGCTTGTTTTTAGATGGAACTAACTTATCTTTTTTTGTTCCAAGCAAACCTGTATTATTTTTTTATTCTAGTATTTATTCAGCGTCATAGCCATGCCTCAAAGAGCACCATTGAAATATCAATATTATGTTACTGATCGCTGGTTGAGGAAGGAAATAATGCAGTTGAAGCATCCAATAGGCAAAAGGCGAACGCAAAAACTCCCTTGCAATCAGCGAATAGCTGATGGCTTGTTTCATACTGTGGTCATTATACGAGTATTATTGATCACTGGGTGAGGAAGGGAATAGTGCAGTTAAAACATCCATTAGGCAAAAAGCGAATGCAAAAACTCTCTTGCAGTCAGCGAATAGCGGATGACTTGGTTTTTCCTTGAGAATCCATTGAGATCTGTGTTTTCTGCAACAAACCTGTAGGTAATCTGTTACCAAACACCAGTTCAGGAAGGGAAAAAACATGAAGAGAAAACAGAACAGGAAAACATAGAAAAAAAGTTCAACATTGATACTTACTTGCATATAAGTAATGCTGAAAAAGCGAAGGAACGTCAATTTTGAGTTGCTATCAACTTGCATTCATTCATAATGGAAGCAAAGTCGTCTATGATCCGGTGTATTTCTAAAATCAACGATCATTTACTGCATTTACTTGAAATTCCTATTCAAATCGATGCCATTGAAATGAATTTAAATGACGAAACGTATTATAGTTAGATGAAGCAATCACGTCTCTGCTGATTTGCGGTGCAAGAATAAGATTCGTTTCTGTCAGTTGCTAGTTCTTCTAGAGCTGGTTGTTTTTGGTGAATAATTTGCAAAATGGTTTGTTTGTTTTTTATTACCTATCATTTCTGCCGTGTTGTGTAAACATAGATAATATCTTACCACTTTGTATTTTGTACTCTTCATTTGGGTATAATAATGGGTTTACTTCGGTTTTTTGGGCAGAAAAATCTTGAATTCGGGCTTGGAATACGCTTCTGGCGGCAAAACCGTATCGGCTTTTTTATTTTCTGTATTGATTACCCACCACTTTGCTACCTACTTACTATTGATTGCTTTATAAACGTACCCAGCAATTGCATATTAAGAATTTGAAAATAAATATACTTCTACTTTTCCTGTATTTTTTAATTTTAATTTCTGCAATTATTCAACATGAACATGAGTGGGACGTATGATCTACTGACCAATGTGTTGTTGCAGGTCAAATTTCAGAAGTTCCCCACCATCTCAATAAACCATCATTTTGTTTATTCAGTTGTCGTCGGAGAACTGAAATAATTTATTTTTGAGTGACATGTCGTTGGGTTGTAATAAATGACGCGCTGAACTTTTTAACATTTTCCTATTGAAATTCAGTCGAAGCGTAATTTTCTTTGTTTCCATTCTATTCAATGAGGTAAATTGCAGCGTTTCATTTTCTTCACCTGAAATAATTTCCATTTTGGAGAAATACCTACTTCTATACCTAAAGCTATATTGAAAAATTTCCGAAAAAAAAGATTTTTTAAATCCAAATCAGGGCAACTCTCTAGCCAGGTCCCCGGGACCTCGCTTGTTTGTTTCCAGTTTGAAATAAATTTTCAATTTCATACAAATCGGATGTTTTTCTATCCAACATTTTTATCAAGAAGTAATGAACGAATTTTTAAATTGATGTTGATGTGTATGATTACCTATTTTATCAATGATGCCATGAATGAGTTCTTGTTTGAAGACAGAAAAAATTTTGAATGCATTACGCATATGTATCAACTATTGCGCATTAATGCAGTTGAAGCACGTCCAATAGGCAAAAAGCGAATGTAAAGACTCCCTTGCAATCAGCGAATAAAAGACTCATAGTGAAAGCTAAAGCAGCTAAAGCTCTCAAAATTTCGTATTTGAAGAAGTAAAATAACATTCTTTTTCTACGTGAGGAGTTGATTTTAGGATTTAAACACTTTTTTTGAGTTTGAACGCAAGTTTTTAAAAAGTTTAATTTGAAAAAAAAAAAAACAGCTGGGCTGAGCGAAACGAGAGGTTTGTCTCTGAGTATATTAATCGTTAATTGAACAATTTTTTTGAAAAGGAATTATTCAAAAATGGTGTGAAATTCTATAAAAACTGAAAAAGAATAAGAAGGTGAAAAATTCAAATATTACTTAGTACTTACTGTCAAAAAAAGCTATTGCATATACCTACCTAATCTGAGCTGCTCAAATTGATTTTCTATTTTTGGTGAATTTCTGAGTTACCAATAATGAGCGGAATTTTCAGTAGGTAATTATCTAATTGGTCATTCAGTTTAATCATGGAGTAGGTACTTCTTTTTCAGGAATTCGCGTATGATTTTTCATCGTCTTTTCTTATTATTACTTATGTATTAAAAAATATAATGAACTTGAATTTCTTACCTTGAAAAAGATCGTCGTGTAGCTAAAAAAAAAAAAAAAAAACCCACCGAACACTATGTTGTTGTTTCGGCCCTACTTTTTTGTATTTTCACGTTTCTGAAAGTGTTCTGGAGCTGTTTCCGATTATTCTAAAGTCTACAGCGTGGAGATATTCAAAATGGTGGAAATTATTTTGAACCAGTTTGGCAAGTTCATTCAGATTGGGCTCGATTTCCACACAGACTCCTCTTGCGCGTTTTTTGGGCAGAGTATTTATAAGAAAAATTCAAGAAATCTTAAGTTTTCTGTTCGAGAGGATATTTTGAAATTCGCACGCATGACCTTGTGTCGTCTGAAACCAACCCTCCAAATTCGAATATCACTATTTCAAGCGATTCTAGAGCCTTTAATAGCACAAAAAAGTAATTCACGTCTCTTCTGATGTGCAGTGCTAGATTCGTTTCTGTCAGCTAGTTGCTTGCTAGTTCATCTAGAGCTGGTAGTTTTTGGTAGATAATTTCCAAAATAGTTTGTTTGTTTGTTTTTCTATTATTATTTTTGCCATGTTATGTAAACAATCTACGCAAACATAGATAATATCTTACCACCTCGCCTCAGAATTTTTCCAAGTGCAATATTTGATGTAAAACGACGTCCTCTTTAAATTTTTTTTTAGCTCAGGGAAGAAAGCAAAGTCGCACGGAACGATATCTGGACTATAGGGGGGATGTGGGAACACTTTGATGCCATATTTCTCCAGAAATGCAGAGGTAGCGCCAGCTCTTTTGTCAAAAAATGGGGTACCCATTTCGAGCACAAGTTTTTCAACTTTAAATCGGTCGTTAAAATTGTACAAACACTTCCTATCGATAAATGCATTATGTTGGCGAGGAGTTCAACCACTTTTCTTGAACTATAGCCCATATTGTGTTGACAGTAATCTCCATTCTCGGAGTTGAAGGTCCACCGCTATGTGAAATCAGCTCGGCTGATTTCAGACCATCTGAGAAGCTCCTATGCCAACGAAAAATTGATCTGTCACTTATACAGTCCTCATGGTAAGCCAATTTCATCATATCGATCGTTTCCGGGGCAGTTTTCTCCAAGCAAACGCAAAAATCAATCGTGTGACCTTGTTTAGATTTTAGCTCCGCGTCAGGCATTGTAAAAATGATGAGGCGACAAACATACATGTGTTGCGCGAACAACTGTTACTCGACTTGTATAACCAGTACAAATGAACTGATGGTTGCTATAGATGCAGAATTGAATGAGCTATCCAATGGTACCATCAGTTTTTACCCTACGCAGTCTTACCCCTGAGAAAAATGCCTACTGACAGTAGTTTCTGAATGCCCCTTGTAAATTACATTAGAAATCTTCCAGCGATGTCCGATACAATTGGAATTCGTCATTAGGGCTTAGAATACGCTTCTGACGGAAAAACCGTCTCAGCTTTTTTATTTTCTGTATAAATTACCTACCACTTTGCTATACTCACTAGTCACTATTGATTGCTTTATAAACTTACCCAGCAATTGAATATTAAGAATTTGGAAATATTTATACTGCCTACGAGTATGTATTTTTTCATGTTTATTTCTGCAATTCAACATGAACATAGGTGGGACGTGTGATCTACTGGTCAATGTGTTGTTGCAGGTCGAATCAATTTTCTTAAAAATTGGTTTCAGAAGTTCCTCACGATCGCAATGATCTAATTGATTTGTTTATTCAGTTGTCAGAGAACTGAAAAAATTATTTTCAGGTAAAAGTTGAATTGCAATGAAAGTGCTGAACTTTTAAAAAAAATTTCTTTCAAATTCAGTCGAAGTGTCCCTGCGGTGATTTGGATGGAAAGTAGTCTTAATGGTAGCTCTTGGCTCAAATACCACACTATTAAAATTTTAGCTACCAGTTTTGAGTTCAGCTCCCACAGTAAAATTTTGAACTTGAAAATCCACCCCGACGCTCAGATTTTTCACACGGCGTTATAGTGGGAAAATGTTGACTCACACGCTTGATCAAGGAGTATATTTTCTTTATATCATATTTTTCGAAAATTCATCAAATTCCTAATTTTTGATGAAAATTAGAGTAATTTTTGAAAGATGAAATATGAAAAATTTATCTGAATGGGAAAATGAAAGAAATCCCTTGTGCAAGCGCGTAGGTCAACATTTTCCCACGACAAACCCGTGGGAAAAACTTGAGCGTCGGGGTAGCGATTTTGAAAATTTTAAAATTCGAAATTTCACTGTGGGAGCCAAACTCAAAACTGGCAGCTGAAATTTTAATTGTGTGATACTTGGGCCAAGGGCTACCACTGAAATCATCGTTCTATCCAAATCCCTGGGCGACTCTCAATTCTGAAAATGTGTTGGGGAATGTTGGTGGCTTGGTAAAAACCAAAGAAAGATCAACTTTTGGCACTTTTTATTCAGATTTGGCTCTTTTTTGGTTAAAAGATACTTATGTAAAGTTTTCATTTTTGGAATTTAATTTTGAAATTTTCTTTTTTAAATTTAATAGAACTTAGCAAAAAAAAAATCGTGATTCGAAAAAAAGATTAGTTTATTTGTTTAGGTGATTTTTTTGTATAGAATTACCTATGTACTTGTTTAATTGTAATTATACCATCTTATAAGCATAATCACAAAATTATAATGCATATTTTTATGTACCTATTTGTTGTGCTGTAGGTTTTTTTTTTTTTTTGAGAATTCCGGAACTTGCCAAAGATGATCTTGATGCATTTGTATAGGTTTGAACGTGATGAAATGGGAGTAATAAACACATAAAAAGACCACATAAACCAAAAACAAATTCAATAAGAAATTTTCGAGGTGCGTCTTGTTAAGATCATTTGTCTGTAATCTCTTATCAAATTCTAAAAATGAAGAAAAAAACTACTTACTTGTGTACTGTTGGCTTTATTCAATGTAAGACCATAGTTCCTATTAATAAAATCTGGTTTGGAAATTTCCTTTGTAAGAGAAACTTTACCCCATCTTTGAATGTGCTCCTGGCGCAGAATCCCTTTCCAACATTTTTATTCGATTAAAATATCACTCATCTTTGAAAAAAGTAAAAGAACCAACATCTATTCTAAGAAAAAGCGAAGATTAAGTGAATTATATAGTCTATTGGAGTTGATATTGAATGAAAAATGATGAAAATTTGAACAGATAAATGAGTTTCTCCCTGCTTGAAAATTGAAAGAGCTACGAATGGATTCAAATACTTATTAGAAAAATGATCGATAAAATGGATAGCTTATCAAAAAATAAAAACAAAAAGTTGATAGATTATAGTAATTTTTTTGCATCCTTTGATAGGTACTTAATCATTTTTTCGAATTGGAGTTCCTGGTAGAAAGTTGTTACGATGAAATTTGTTCACTTTGTGACTTCTGCCCATTTTTACGATCATTTTTAGGCTACGTTATTCATTTTTTAAAATGTATTCGCAGATCCTTCCTTCAATTTTCACGTAAGACAGAAATCAGTTGAATGAAAATTTGCGCATTTCTCAAATGATCAAAAATTAATTTCAAGTTTTTTTCTTCGAGTACCTATACAAGTAATTTTAAAGTTTGAAAATTGAAACTTACCAGTATGTAGTATTTTTTCTAGTGTTGAGCATAATTGTTGGTGCATCTAGTCTATAACATTTAAACGCAGCATTCTCACCAGGTTACTAAGTATTTTACATATTTTAGGCATTGAAATATACCTACTCGTTTCTCTAGTCTTCGTCATACCTTACCTACACGTTTTATAATAATATTGTTGTGTAGAGAAATTGCGGAATTTAATTAACATCCCCTTTATTCAAGTGCTTTTTAGCCTAGGTATACAATACGTAGACAGAGACACACGTACGGTTTGTTACCATACACTACAGCGATATTATTCTCGCCGCTTTGTCATTTACTACGTGTAATGCTTCTCTTAACCAAGCAGTTCCTCTCTTTTGTATTTAGTTGGACGCGTCGTCATTGTGTAATCTTTTTCATTTTTTACACCAAATGTAGGTAGGTAGATAGGTATTAAATGTACGAGAATTCGTGTACTTGTGCGATTTTTGTGTCTAATGTCCAATGTACATAAATGTAGTACATGGGGAAAAGGCTATAGGTAAGGATCGGAGAGAAATGGGCTGTAAATTCAAATGTTGAGGAATTCGGTGGAAAATTAGTAAAATATGTGGTACTGTGTTTTGATGAGTAGTTTACTTACCTAAGTATTAGTACCCACGTGATTGCCTGCTCATTAATTTGAGTAAATGCGTGGATATTTTATGCCTGAAATGTGTGTAATGTACCTATACCATTGTTTGGCAAACATCAGGAAATACGATGTTGATAGGTATTAGTTACAGCGAAAGGGAAAAGAATTCACTTACCAGTTCTTTCAAATTTTATTTTTCAAAATTACGGCTTGGTCTGCAGCATATTCAGTTTGTAAAAGATGGCATGTCATTATTCTCGATTTTTTCTTTCGGTGTTGAAGAAATTTTTCTATGGCTAATTTCTTCGGACTATAGATTTTAGTTCACTTGACTGATCACTCGAACAGAATGATTTTCCAGATATTGTATAATCTGGTTTGCGATTACATTCCTTACAAGGAACCCTTTGAAACACACAATCTCAAATCTGAACGAAATCAAGCTAGTTGAAACCTCACTGGTGAAAATTCAAGTCCTGAAGTACATATTTATGGACTTTGACGAATTCTTGAAAAATTGAAAAATTGAAAAAATCTATTTTGAGGACGATTTTCAAACTTTTTTTATGGAATATAAAATTTTTTCGAGTGAAGTGAACTAATGCGAATAATTGCTTCGATTCAACTCCCACACATCAACAACTAGGTAATTCTAGAGCCTTCCAGCGATTTTTTTATTTTCTCCTTGAATTTAAAATTGCTCTTGAGTGGCCAAAGAGGTCCAAAGATTATTTTTGAGTTGTGCGATCCTGCAGCTACATCAGACGATATCTTGCCCAAAAAAACCGCTCGTTATACCTATTCCTCCTTTGAAAATTTAGAGTGATTTGTAAAATCGCTGGATTCAAATTGGTGTACTTTGCTCCAAAAAATATTGCAATTCATTGAAAAGTTCGGAAATGGCTCTTGAAACAGTTTTTGTAAATTTTTAGAATTTTCAAAAAATCTCCAAAAATTCAAAAAGGAAATTCAGCGCTTCAAATTTTGGTTATGGAGGTTTCTGGACATGTTCTTTTGATCTATCTTGGTTTCGTTTTAATCGAAGTGTGCCAATTCAAAAGGTTCTCTTGTTGGAAAAAAAATGGTCAAATTATTAATATTAAGTACTTACCTATATTATATGCCAGAATGTTGAAAACTTATGAAAAATTTGATCTTCTTTATGCAATATTTAGAGCAGATGAATACTTATATCTGATTTTACAATTGACAAGCAATAAGCGAAAGGCAAAAACTGTCTTGCAATCAGGGGCTAATGGCTTATAGCCGTTTCCAAGTAGTGATTGAGAAGATTCCCTGAAATTCGTTGGTACAATAAATGGATCTTCGTCAATTTGTGTTGAATTATTTATTGATGAAATCATGAATGACTTATTGGTTCTGATTACTCAATCGGCACCCTCCGAGCTGGTCATTGCCTGCTCATTAATTTGATAAATGCGTGGATATTTCATGCTTTAAATGTGTGTAGATAATCTATAATATTGTTTGGTAAACATCAAGAATAAGGGGAAAGAATTCACTTACCAGTTCCTTAGAAATTTTATTTTTCAAGCTTGGTCTACTAATATTTAATTTCATTTTACTGAGCACTCGAGCAGAAAGAGTTTCCAGTTATTGTATCATTTTATTTGCGATTACATTCCTCACAAGGAACCCTTTGAAACTCACAATCTAAAATCTGAACGAAATCGAGCTAGTTGAAACCTCATCGGTCAAAATTTGTCCTGAGGTACTCGTATATATTTATGGATTTTTGACGAATTCTTGAAAACTTGAGAGATTCAAAAAATTTATTTTGAGGGCGATTTCCAAACTTTTTTGTGAAACATGATTTTTTTAGTCTAGTGAAGTAATGTGAATAATTGCTTCAATTTCAACTTTCAACTACCTATCTGGTTTTAGGGCATTTTGGAGCCTCTGGCAATTTTTTAATTGTCTCCAAAAATCTCAAATCGTTCTGGGGTGGCTATAAAGAGGTTAAATAATATGTAGATTATTTTTGAGCTGGGCGATCATGTAGATGCAACAGACGATATCTTGGCAAAAAAAACCGCTCGTTATAGTCCTCCCTTGAAAATCTGATTTTTTCGATTTTTCTGGAGTTTATTTACAAATTTGCCAAAAATCACTTTTATACTGGCACTCCTCGAATTTCATTATAACCACCTGAAATAGTCGAGGAGGTGCACAAGAAGCGCTGACCGACGTTATAGATCCTAAAGCTAATTTTTAATCCTTTTCAGAGCGATTTAAAATTTATGGAGTGATTTGAAAAATCGCTGGATTCAAATTCACTTGGCTCCTAAAATATGTATTGCAATTCATGCAAATTTTTGAAAATCACCTTTGAAAGAGTTTTCATAAATTTTTTAATTTTCAAAAAATCTCCAAAAATTCAAAAATGAAATACAGCTCTTCAAATTTTGGTTACGAGGGTTTCTGGGTATATTCTTTTGATCTATTTTGGTTTCGTTTAAATTGAAGTCAGCCAATTCAGAAGGTAGTCTCGTTGAAAAAAAAAAAAAGGTCAAATTATTCATATTATTATGTATGCCAGACTTTTGAAAACTTATTAAAAAATTTAATCATTCTGATCTAATATTTAGAGTAGATTAGTATCTGATTTTACAATTACCAAGTGTTTAGCAAAAGGCAAAAACTGCCTTGCAATCAGAGGCTGGCTTATGGAGGTTTTCCTGGTAATTGTCTTGTTTAACGCTTCTCCCTTTACCAGAGAACAAGAACACAGAAACAAGTCAACAGACAAAAGTCAGTTATACGCTTATGGATTTCTTGAAATAGCTGAGTACACATATAACGATGTGTGACCTTTCGATAAATTTTGTGTCGTAGTTGAAACTTTGGAACGGCCAACTTACCTATAGTTTGTTCTTATCAAAGTGTGATGTTTCTCAAAATCAACTACTCCTCAAACGTATTGAATGGCATCACGATTCACAAATGAAATATTCTCAAGGAACTTGAAATGATTAAAAATCACCATTGCAAAAATTAAACGTTATATTTTACGAACTTTCAAATTAATAGGATGATTAGGAGTGAGAAAAATAGATCTGGATTTAAATTCGATAGGTATTTTCGTCTGACTGCAAACTGAAAATTCATATTTCGCGATGATTCTGGCCAGACAGCTTTTCATCTCCAATTTGGCTAACCTCAATCCTAAAAATACACATAATCCATGAATACAAAATTGTCAATTTTTATTGCAATGCTTTACTTATTATAGCTGATTATATTAGGTTTCAATGCAATTGAAAACTAACCTATGCATATTCTGGGCCCATCTCCAAAAGGCAAATACGCCAGTTTATCGTATTCTTTGAATCTTTCCGGACAGAATGCTTCCGGATTCGAAAAATATTTAGGATCGTGGTGGTAAGAATGAATTGGAATGGTCACTCTTAGTTTTTCTTTCAAAACTATCGACGTGTTTGGCAGGTTATAAGGTCGAGTACATATTCGACTGGCCAATGGTATAGGAGCATATTTTCTCAGAGTTTCTGTAATCATAAATTCTATGCTGATTTTTATTCAAACCCACGAATGATAGTTTACTTATTTTTTGGACAGTTTTAGCTCAATTTTTACTCACCCATGAGAACTAGTTCTAAATAATTCAATTCGTTAAGGGAGTCGTAATCTAGAGACGAGTTTTTTGACTCCATAAGTTGGCAAATTTCTGCTCTGGCTTTTTCTTGGATATCTGGATTTAGGGCCAGTTCGTATAAACAATAACTTAACGTTGAGGCAGTGGTCTCAAATCCTCCGGCGAAGAAAACAAACATATTGGCTACCAGCAGAGTGTCTGTTAATCTTTCGTCTGAAACGAAAAATATCAATTTGCGATCGAGATGATTTGAAACGGCAATAATACCTTACCTTACTGTGTAAAAGATGGACAAAATAATTTAGAAAATATAATAAATTCGCAATCAATTTTCTTAAAAAAGTGATCTTTTTCAAATAATTTATCAGTCTCACCTTTAGGAACACCCTGTTTCTCATCTTGCTCCTGAATATGGCACATCAGCTGCAAAATATCATACCTATCTTGACCCGGATTCATCTTCCTGAATTTGATCGTATCGTACAATAAATTATAAAAAAACACTTCCACCTCCTTCGACGTCGATCTAATCCTAATCCATTTCAACAGTCTCGGATTTATCAACCTGAGACAAATTCTCGCCACAATACTCCACGACAGCACGAATATCTTCTTACCAATACTTCTAAACGACGACTCAGGATCCTTCATCGTATTAAAATCCAACCCAAAAGCACACCGACCAATCACATCGGTCGAAAACTTAGCCATCAATTCCCTTACATCAGTACCGGCCTCTTCCCTGCCAGATTCTTGCTCCAGGTACTGATCTAATTCTTTGGCACAATCGTCGATCAAAGGGTACATTTGTTTCAACTTGCCCGATGAGAAAGCAGGCATCAGTTTGGATCTGGTGTTTTTCCATCTCGAGCCTGATAAATTCACTAGGTGAGCTGTCAACGGATCTAGCTCTTCGTCTATTTCGATTCCTCGATCGTAAAAATACTCGTAGTCTTTGGTGAGTATACGATGTGCTAAGGATGCGTCTCTGATGATTAAATTAGGCGAACGGAGTTCCAATATGCCTACGTAGGGCTCTTCAGGAAAAGATTTATAAACGACGTCGTAAACAATCGAGATATGCTTGCGACCGAATAGGAAATCTGATATGTTACCGAATAATGGAACTGAATCAGCGCTGGCGATTTTCAATCTCTTCCAGTAACCGAGTGGGTACGTTAAGTAGTAATATAGCAGCGAAATGATTATTATTGAAAATAAAATCGCGTAAATCATCGTTCTTACGAAATAATCGCGAATAATTCGTGCTCGGAAATTGGCTAAAGGTACCAGTCTATAAGTAAGTTAACGAGAAACGAATAGGTACCTAGTTACTAGCTCGTATACTTACATAATTTTTCTACGTTATTGGCGAAAAATCACTCGAAAAATGAGAATGTTTTTATTGTGATAAGAGAAATCTCGGCGAAAACGCGATAAAAAATGTACGTTGGATC
Organism: Planococcus citri; assembly: GCF_950023065.1. Classification (NCBI taxonomy): domain Eukaryota; kingdom Metazoa; phylum Arthropoda; class Insecta; order Hemiptera; family Pseudococcidae; genus Planococcus; species Planococcus citri. The sequence continues at coordinate 73,651,583 of NC_088679.1, read as the reverse complement.
GCGTATACAAATATTGTGATTCATTATATTTTTAAAATTACGTTCACTTGATACGATGTAACATCACGACCAAGGCTACGACACAAACACAGGTCTACCTACGAGCTCAGATAGCATTCGTACTGCGGAGTAGTTAATGAATGATTGTTGATACAATTTGTTGTTCACTCTGTCGCAAATTATACGGTAGCTATTTACTGTTGGATGAATTTAGAGTAGGGTGTTCCTAAAATCGGGCTACTTTTCAATCCGGTTTCGAGATTGGTAACATTGTGCAATACGTATGTGCCTGAATACTACCTAACGAGCGATTATCATTGAACTTACGATCGTTTCTAATCGACGCATTATTTTATGAGTAAATCGCCTACAGGGTGTTTCAAAAGTTATAAAAGAATTTACGATCCTGGACAGGGTGTTCAAGAAATAATGGCAATACCAGTGTGGAAAAACAGATGTCTGAAATTTGAAGAAGAATATTGATAACATCGAGTAGTAAATCGCGAGCTAAATGGAGAAACCCTCTTGCAATCAGTACCACAAATGATGGTTTGTTTGAATCATCACTTGATCATACAATTTTGTTATTCACGTAGGTATGAGGTACCTATCTCTAAATAAATTTTCACCTGCCCTTGAGTCGTTGGGTTTTGGTTGTTTGGTTCTGGAAAAGTGTATTTAGCTACTTACGTTTTAGATGTTGTGTGGCACGATCTCAACTCCTCTTCCTCTTTCCTCATCACTTTCTAGGTAAGCAATACAATTTTTCTCCGGATCAATAATTTGAACATTTCTGGAAATAATGACCACAGTACCACAATAAAGTATTCGATATCCTGTGTTCTCATATCCCATGTCTTTCTTTCTTTGACCATTTTTCTGACCTTTTCTCGTCAGGTGCAGCCCTCACATAACATTCCGATCCTTAAAATACCAAAATTGAAACATTTAGCCAATCCCAATGAATCACGTTTCATAAGGGGCTTTATTTTAAAAACTCGAGTTTGCAGGCACACAATTGCCCAAATATACAGCAGCTTTGACAACTTCAGGCTTTAGTACCTGTACCTCCTTTGAACTCCAGATTCGTCAAACAAACAATTGGCCCTGTTTACAATCGTTTGGTTATACCGTTCGGCAGCTCCATTTAATATTTCCTCAGTTTTACGGAATGATACCGTTCGATATTTTGGCATCATTAAGGTGAAATATTTGCGAAGAATTCTACTGAGCACGAATCTGAAATTATTTGTATTTACAGTTGAACCCTTCTAAAGAACACATTTGAGGAGATGGGTTGTCCAAAAATTGAATTTTTTGTGAAAAATGCTTCATTATAGCCCTATGTCATTCTACCCCATGATCATGGCGTAAATAGCACCACAATGAAAACTCAATTTTTGGGCATCCCCCTCCCCTGATGTGACTCTTAGGAGGTGCAACTTCAAATCTAACTTCACATTCTTGTTCAGCGCGTTCGATCTTCGCCCAAAAATTGGAGAAGGGGGTGCACATGGGGTTGAAAAGCAGTTTTTAGGAAACTGTTTGATTTTCTACGAGCTGAATACAGAAACCCTCTTGCAATAAGTGAATGAAACTGGATTTTGTTTATAGTTAACGCTCTCATCAATTAGGTATCGATTTTGGGTTTCAACATTTGGATGCATTTGTAATAAGTACCTAGTACGTACCTACCTATCCCCAAAGAAAGTGTTGACGTGAAGCTTTGGCAGTAAGGTAGAATTCTTGAGATTTTTAGCTCTCGCTCAGAGCTAGGGTTAAACAATGAACGAAAAGTCACCGTTTTTATTAGTAGGTAGGTATTGTTGAATCCTAAAAAAATGATTGATCAGAGTTCAAAAAAAAGAATGAAATTTAACTTGAGCATTTTTTTGCAATTTGCTCGTCTATTTCTAAATTAGGAGCGAATGGGTGAAGTTGAATATTCGGGTGAAGTTGAATATTCTGGCAAAATTGTAAAATATTATAATTTGATACATTTTTTTCTAATTTTTTTTAAAAGTCCAATATGTATAATACCGCTTAAAAACGACTCAATAACAAAACGTAGTACAACTATATTAACCCCTGATGAAATCAGTGAAAACAACATTAACCCGTAGCTGATGCTGACTCTCCGGAAGAGAAAACAGGACTCACCGTTGTGCTCTCTCCTATATGCGCATACCTATTGCCCATCTATGAGTTCGTATAAGACAGTGTTACCCCGGTGTAGATAATAAATGTCACGTTACCCTTATACTTACTAATTATTTAATATTGAGAAATGAGAATTCAGCAATTTTATTCTCAAGTTTACAAATGTCAGAGTCATCGTCCATCAACGTCCAGTACCTAACCTGCCTTACGTGAAATTGCAGGCATGCTACAAAAATGTTCAAATTATTTGTGCAAAGTACCAGAAGATAACATAACGTAGCCACAATATAATTTGCAGAGATTGTATCAGTAGGTACCTGTACCCTAAATAAAAAATTATCAGAGTTTTGTCAAAACTTACCAATAGGTACACGATATAGGTACTTATAATTAAGCGAGGATGACAAGTGATTTACCAAAACAGACATAATACCATACCTATACCTGTTTTTCCAAAGTTTATTACTAATTATGACTGAAAACATTAAGACGTATAATCACATAATAATATAAGTTAACAAAGATTATCAGTAATTCACAAAGAATTATTCCACCAATTTACAATGAATTACCAATAATTTTGTGAAATTAGGTTTATCAAATTAGGTGCTGTAAAATGTTGAAAATTGACCAAATTCATGTCAAGAATCCATCGATTTCATCACAACTTTTGTTTTGTTAACATACCTATGTGAACACTTACAGTTCCTGTGAAGATTTTATTTTCTGTTTTCCTTGGATTTGTGTGCGAAGAGCTACGTAATTACAACGTTCTCTTTATTCACACTTTTAATTTATGAACAATTCATCATTCTTATTGAAACTCGATATAATAGTATCCTATCCACACTCATTCTTCTCTCATAAAAGAATAGGATACTTAGTTATGAAGCAATGGCCCAACAAAACTAAGTCTCCAATTTGTTAGCCTAATTGTAGAGTGAGACACTAGAGCTGCCACTACTTCTGCTGATAACATCTGGAAGTCTTCGCATTTGTGTAAAGATTCTATTTGGGGTGCCAGGTGGGCAAGGACTGAATCCAGCAGCGGATCGTGATTTTGAAAACTGTATTCCAGAAAGTAGATGGTGTCCAGCTGACTCAAATTCTTCATTATGAAGTCTTGTTTTTTATTATTTTTCATTTTCATTTCATCTTTTTTTTATGAACTTGATTTTAAATATTATGGGGGAAAATGAAACATCTTCCAATCTAGAAATAATCAATTAAAAAATTATAATAATCTCTTACCTATGAGTTGAATGTGTGAAGCAAACGTTTTTTGCTCAAAAACTGTTGCTCACGAGTGTAAAGTTGGAAGAAACTTATTAGAGTAGTCATCAAGCTGCAAAGTGCAGACAGTCTTCTGGAAATCAGGGAATAGCATTAGCTTCCCGTTTGGTGAGAAAAGAGGGAAGTTATCAAGAAATGGTTATTTGATTGGTATTTATTTTCTCTGCAACAAATAAATGCCATTGTGATTTCTATAGAATTCAAAGAAAAAACGTTTTTAATGCACTTCCCAAGGAAAATGAATGATGAAAAAAACTTGAATCGCTACTGCCTGTGTGAAATTTCCATAAATTCAATTTAATGAAAATAAGATGTTTCAGTTCAAATTATTGAATAAGTAACCTATGTAAATAGGTATGCAATTATGTAATATAAAAATGATGATTGATATTAGGTACATATACTATATACCTAATATTCATATTATTTTATTTAAAAAAAAAAAAAAGTAGATATTAAAAAGAATATTTCGTTCAAAACAAATAATAATAAATTAAAAGAAAAATTAATAAAATTAATTTTCTTTCAGAAGAAATTGTCAATTACCTCACAAAAAAAAATATATTATAGCCTATCTGTGGTAATGTTTTCGAAGTGACCCTCCCTGCTTAACAAAACCAAGATAAAAGAACCAGTCCTAAAATCCCAGTAGCCAAAATTTCGGGCACTGGAGTTCATTTTAAAATGTCCTGTAAATTTTTGAATATTTCACGAACATTTTTTATTCAATGTTTCAATTGAAAAATGAGAATTTGTACGTATTGTGTTGAAAGGCGGAAGTTGAAACTTCAAACGCTTGATGATAGAAATCTGAAAGCAACCAATCCAACAATAAGTACACAAAAACCCTCTTGTAATTAGTAAATTTCTCTTGTTTTCATCCTTGACGGATAATGTCTTTAACTGCTGATTATTTAATTTTATTGTTGTGAAAGTTTGAATGTTTTTCATTTAATGCTTCAATCAAAAAATGAGAAATTGCATACTATGCCGAAAGACGGAAGTTGAAACTTCAAATGCTTGATGACAGAAATCTGAAAGGAACCCATCCATCAAAACGCAATAAACTTCTTGCAATTAGTGAATAACTGGCTTGTCTTAGGATCATATGTCTTTCGGAAAGTCTCGTTCACTGTTGGTTATTTCCATAAACTGTTCTGGTGTCGCTACTTATTTGATTGAAAGCCAACGAATTCTAAATTGAACTTTTTTTTGTTTCATGTGTTCTCATGACCAACAATTTTCCTACCTATGTCTTGTTTTCTTTGTCCATTTTTCTGACCTTTTCTCGTCAGGATGCCCTCACATAACCTTCCGATCCTTAAAATACCAAATTTGAAACATCTGGCCAATCCCAATGAATCACGTTTCATAAGGGGCTTTATTTTAAACTCGAGTTTGCGGGCACACAATTGCCCAAATATACAGCAGCTTTGACAACTTCAGGCTTTATAGTACCTCTACCTCCTTTGAACTCCAGATTCGTCAAACAAACAATTGACCCTGTTTACAATCGTTTGGTTATACCGTTCGACAACTCCATTTAATATTTCCTCAATTTTACGAATGATACCTTTCAATACCTATAAGTATTTTGGCATCATTAATGCGAAATATTTGCGAAAAATCCCACTGAACACGAACATGAAATTATATGTATTTACAGTTGAACCCTTCTGAAAACGACATTCGAGGAGGTAGGTTGTCCAAAAAATTGAATTTTTAGTGAAAAATGCCTAATTAGGAGTGTTATATTTATGCCATGTAGGTATGCAGCTTCCTGATCATGGCGTAAATAGTGCCACAATGAAGCATTTTTCACGAAAAACTCAAATTTTGGGCGTCCCCCCTCCCCTGATGTGACCCTTACGAGGGTCCAACTTCAAATCTAACTTCAAATTCCTGTTCAGTGGGTTCGATCTTTCGCCCAAAAATTAGAGGAGGGGGTGCTCATGGGCTCAAAATGGAGTTTTCAAGAAACTGTTTGATTTTCTACTGTTTTAGAGGTTCGCATGTAAAATTGCAGAACTAAATCATTGACAGTATCGATTATTTGTTTTTCTAGTGCCAGGACACAAAAAAAACACATTTTTGAGTGTTTTTTGAGTTTTTGAAGATGACTTGCCTGAAGGGAAAATTTGAGAAAAAAAATCCAATTTTGGTATAGTACTCATGCGGGTATATTTTTGGAAGAAAAAAAATCATATGCTTGAATTTGGTTCGAAGATATGAAGGTTTCAAAGTTTCTTTTGTCAATATTTTTCCCGTGGAGGGGGGGGGGGCGAAAAATTGTGAAAAAAATTCACTTGGCTAGACTCATGTCTCCTGCATAAATTTTGATGGAATTAAAAGTTTTTTTGTTCAAAACTCGTTGAAGTATGGTTTTTTCCGGAAAAAAGTGTTTTTCGCCATTTAAATAAACCCATCCAAACTTTTTATTCACGTTTTCTACATTTTTTGTCAATAATAATGAGACTTTTACCACACTTCATGCAATTTTTGCCATACTTCAAACAATATTATAAAACAGATTTTTTATAATTTTGGTAGATTTCAATCAGTTTTCCTAAACATATTTTGAATGCTTATGATGTTTTTAATCCATGTATTGAGCTTCATTGCAATTTCATTTTTTTTTCAGTTCTTGTTTTCAATTTTTTAGAAGCAACTGATTGGTGAGCATTATTTTTATAAAGTCAATCAGCGATCCGGTTTATTGAAATCAAAAAATGAAATTTACCTACTTTAAATTCGATTGTTTTTATTACCGATAATAAGCAATGTTTGAATGCTTTTGAAGAAAAATATCGATATCTTAACCAAGTGGTTACCTGGCGAACTGAATACAGAAACCCTCTTGCAATTAGTAAATGAAGCTGGATTATTTTTTTTTCGATTAAAATCCAATACCTATCCCATGCTTTCAACACATTATTTATGTAATTTGTAACTTTTTATAGATGCTTCAAAATGACATAGTTCTCAAGATTTTTAGCTCTTGCTCAGAGGGTTAAACAGTGAACAAAAAGTCACATTTTTTATTAGTAGGTAGTAAAGTACATACATACCTACATAAATATGATTAAATCCTAAAAAGTTAACGATCTTGAGTTCAAAAAAGTGTATGAAATTTGACTCGAGTGTTTTTTGTTTTTTTATTCGACAATTCCAAAAAAAAAATTACAAAATTTGATACTTTTCATGAGTCATCTCACGTTTGAGATTTTTTAAGCCGAGTGTGTTTTTTCTGTGGAAGCTGAATTCTCAGTTTTCTATCAAACTCTGCATTCTGCAATTTACCCATTCATCTTTCAATTAGGAGCAAATGAGTAAAGTTGGATATTGTTCTGGTGGTAAAATCAGAATAGTGTGACGAAATTGTAAAATCGATCATCATACCAACTTAATTAGGTACACTCAAAAATATATTATGAAGTGGTATAATTTTTTCCTGATTTTTAAAAGGCCAACATGATATATTTAAGATTGAGAATTCGGAAATTTTATTCTCATCTAATTTTGTAGAAATTCAGTACGGTGTCCTAAATCAAAAATTATCAGAGTTTTGCCAAAACTTACCAGTACCTGGTACCTAATTTGGCAAAAATTATTTAGTGTTGATTCACCAAAGTTTAACAATAATTTACTGAAAATTACATGCAATTCACCAAGAATTACCACTAATTTAATTATCAATTAAGTACTTAATACTTACCTAAAATGATGTAACATATTGAAAATTGACCAAATTTTTCACAAGTTTGCATAAGTCTCCGCCTTAGATAATATGTAGGTACTGTACATACTTGATGTTGAGAATCCATTGCAAGCTTAACATGTTCTTGAAGTAATTTTTACATTGTACTACTTATTTTCATCAATTTTTGTTTTTTCAAAATTGAGGACGTTTACAGTGCCTATGAAAATGAGTTTATATGCGAAGAGCTACTTATTACAACGCCCTTTTTATTCACACGTTTAATTTGCGAACAATTCATCATTATTAATTTATTTGAACTCAATATAATACTTGGTATACCTATCCTATCCACACTCATTCTTCTCTCATATGAGGAAAAGAATAGGATAGTCATGAAGCAATGGCCCAGCAAGTAGAGTCTTCATTTTGGTATCCTAATTCTAGATTCGGACACTAATGCTGCCACTAATTCTGCTGATAACATCTGGAAGTCTTCGCATTTGTGTAAAGATTCGATTTGAAGTGCCAGGTGTGCAAGGACTGAATCCAGCAGCGGATCGTGATTTTGTGAAATGAAAGGTTTGTAGGTCTAGGTACCTACCTGTTTAAATACATTTTGTTCCAAATCTGTGTCACAATTTAAACATAAAATAAATTAATTCATTACTTAGTTAATAGCATAGGTTTCATTTACTTTTGTAAAGATTTCCAGCTGTGTATAAAATTATTGATCACCCAGATTTTAAAATATCTACCTATGTACTTATGAAAATCGCCAAATTATTCTTAAAAATTTAAACATCAAAATTTAGGGCCCCATTTTTAGGAGGAATGATTTAACTTTAAGGTACCCAATCCCCTCCACCTTGAAGTATTGGACACTTGAACCAAAAAAGGGAGGTTTCATGAGAAAATGGTTTCATAAGGTTGATTATCTCTCTTCAATAAAAATGTTGACTGTTTAAAATTCTACATATCCAAAATATAGAATTGACTCACTGAAGCAATGAATAGTTCTGAGTTCAGAATAATACAACCATTCATATGCCTTGTAAACACCTTTCCTCTACATGTATCTGGTAGCCGAATGGTCTGAGAGGTTTATAACAGTAGCTATCTAATCACAGAATCCTGGGTTCGAGTCCTTCTCAGGTCATAAATTTTTTTTTTTCAAAAATTTTTTTATAGGAAGAGTTTTGTATTTTTATGTACTTTTAAACTTAGAAAGTAGATTCAGCCATAAATTCATTGGTAAATTTTAAAATAATCGTCATAATTAGTGAACAAAATATTGCTCATCAATGCTCCCTGAAACAAGGTGTGAATCTAGATAGCTGATTCTTGATGTACTAATACTTATAAGCACCTGTCCTAAAAATCAGCATGTGGAAAAGCAGTCAGATCTTTGCCAATAGGGGTGCAAGTATAAAGTTGGATGAAACTGATTAGAGTAGTCATCAAGCTGCAAAGTGCAGAAAGTTTTCTGGAAATCAGGGAATAGCATTAGCATTTCCTTGTTTGTATGTCATTTTCATACTTATTATAAGCCATTCTTTTTTTCTCCTGAAAGTATGAGTATAGGTACTAACAACCCCATGGACTTTTTTTTAAAAAAAAGAAGTCAATCATCCAAGTTGCGACTAACAGAAAAAATTGTGGGATTGTAATTTGCCATTTTTTTCCAAAATTTCATTTGACCAGCTTTTTTTGAATTACCTACATAAGTAGGTAAGTACTTAATGTTGAGAATTCATTGTAAGTTTTCCATGTTCTTGAAGTAACTTTTCCACTTACTTTTTTACTTTTCATCAATTTTTTTTAAATTATGAATTGTCCATGGTGCCTATGAAGATGGGTTTATGATGTGCGAAGAGCTACATATTACAACACCCTTTTTATTCACACGTTTAATTTGCGAACAATTCATCATTATTTATTTAAACTCAATATAATAGTATCCTACACACACTCATTCTTCTCTCATAAAAGAATAAGATAGTCATGAAGCAATGGCCCAACAAATAAGAGTCTCCATTTTGCTAGCCTTATTGTAGAGTGAGACACTAGCGCTGCCACTACTTCTGCTGATAACATCTGGAAGTCTTTGCATTTGTGTAAAGATTCTATTTGAGGTGCCAGGTAGGCAAGGACTGAATCTAGCAGGGGATCGTGATTTTGAAAGCTGTATTCCAGAAATTAGATGGTGTCCAGCTGACTCATATTCTTCATTATGAATGCTTGAGCTTGTTTATTATTTTTCATTTTTATTTCACAATTTTTTTATGTATGAACTTGATTTTAAATATAACAGAATGAAACTTCTTCCAATTGAGAAATGTTCAGTTAAAAAACTATAATAATCTCTTACCCACGAGTTGAATGTGTATGAAGCAAACATTTACTGCCTGTCTAGCTTTTTCGTGTAATGTTGAAAGAAACTTATTAGAGTAGTCATCAAGCTGTAAAGTGCAGAAAGTCTTCTGGCAATCAGGGAGTAGCATCCAATTGCTTTATATGTGATTAATTTTTTTCTGAAAGTACGAGTAGTAATACTAACAGCTTCATGGACTTTCTTTTAAAAAGATGTAAGCACTTTTTTAATGGTATAAAAATTGATTTATAATTATAATTAATGTTTTAAATGTACCATTGTATACATGATTTCAGTGTTATTGCTTTCCCCTTTTGGCGGATCTCTCCCCCCTCCACCCCCTTATGGTGAGAAAAGAGGAAAGTTATCAAGAAATGGTTATTTGATTGGTAACTATTTATTTTCTCTGCAACAAATAAATGCCATTGTGATTTCTATAGAATTCAAAGAAAAAACGTTTTTAATGCACTTCCCAAGAAAAATAGAATGATAAAAAAACTTTGTGTTCGAAATTGTCTTGTTAAATTTTGGGTATTTCCTTAAATTCAATTTAATGAAAATAAGACGTTTCAATTCAAATTATTGAATAACCTAAACATGCAATTATGTACCTAGATAATATAAAAATGATAATTAATATTAGGTATGCCTGATATTCATATTATTTTATTTAAAAAAAAAGTAGGTATTAAACAGAATATTTCGTTCAAAACGAATTATAATTAAAAGAAAAATTGATAAAATTATTTTTCTTTCAGAAGAAATTGCCAATTACCTTGCGAAAAAAAATTATATCATAGCCTATCTGTAGTTTTGTTATGGGCAGAACTCATAGAGAACATTTCGAAGTGGCCCTCCTCGTTTTTTAACGAAACCAAGATGAAAGAACCAGTCCTGAAATCTCAGTAGCCAAAATTCCAGGCACTGAAGTTCATTTTAAAATTTCCTGTAAATTTTTGAACATTTCAAAACCAAAAAAAAAAGTGTTTTTATGAAGATTTTTCAACTTTTTCTTACCATGTATTTTTTTTCTTTTTTAAATAAACCACTGCATAAAAATTCCTTCATTTCATCCTCATTCTCTCCCTCCTCTAATACAGTCAGATTTAGGTCATTTCTGAGGAGTTTTCGATTTTCTCCAACTTCAAACAGAGGTTGAAATGAAGCAATAATTCACTCTAGTTCATTTTGTTTTAAAAAAAATTGCATGAAAAATTTGAAAAATCTCAAATAAAAACAGTTATTTTGAATTTCTTCAATTTTCAAAAATTCAAGAAGTATGAACTTTATTTACTGAAATTTTGTTTATGAGGTTAGGACATTCTTTTTTTATGTAACTTTGGTGTCGCTTGAATCAGAGATAATCTATTTGAAAACTTACCTTGTTAGCAGTGAAAATTGTTCAAAGATGAAGAATTTTGATTTCAAGACACCCAATTCCATTTCATTGTTGGGAAAATTCAAACATTTTATATTCAATGTTTCAATCAAGAAATTAGGAATGGCGTGTATTGTGTTGAAAAAACGGAAGTTGAAATTTCAAATGCTTGACAATAGAAATCTAAAAGCAACCAATCAAACAAAATGCAATAACTCTCTTGAAATTAGTGAATATCTGCCTTATTTTTTCCTTTACGGACGGACATGGACAGTGTCGTATAACAGCTTACTCTATTTAATTTCATTGTTGTGAAAGTTCAAATGTTTTTCATTTATTGCTTCAATCAAAAAATGAGAAATCGCACGTACCTATTGTGTTGAGAGGCGGAAGTTGAATCTTCCAACACTTGATTATAGAAATCTAAAAGCAACCAACCCAACAAAACGCATAAACCCTATTGCAATTAGTAAATACCTACCTGGCTTGTTTTTAGCCCTTGGGAATGATGTCTTGCAGTGCTGATTATTTAATTTTATTGTTGTGAGAGTTCGAATATTTTTCATGTAATGCTTCAATCAAAAAATGAGAAATCGCGCGTATTGTGTTGAAAGGCAGAAGTTAAAACTTGCAACGCTTGACGATAGAAATTTAAAAGCAACCAATCCAACAAAATGCAAAAACCCTCTTGCAATTAGTGAATAACCAACTACCTAGCTTGTTTTAGGATTAGCCGAATAGTCTATTTTACAGCTGGTTATTTCCATAAACTGTTCTGGTGTAGCTACTTATTTGATTGAAGTCAACGAATCCTAAATTGTACTTTTTCTTGTTTCAGGTGAGTTCGAATATCCTTTACTAAGGTGGTAGAATACAAACCCAAGTTTGAAAGCACATTGTTGTAAGTTTTTTGAAAATAATTTACGAGAGTATTTTGTGCTAATTTAGTTATTCCTTTTTGCTTTCATACATATTTTTATTCCTCTGACACGAAAGAGATTCTATGATCAGAGTACTGAAATCAGGGAATCCCCCCCCCCAATCCGTCTATAAAAACCTACTTACACATTTACTCAAGTACGTTTTTATCTCCGTTCACATATACTTAATAATAAAGCTAACTTCGTCGCGCATAATTCCTATCACACCGAAGAAAACCCGCCACACAGAGCAAAGAATATAGGTAGAGAAATAACGAGCTACCTTACAGCGAAACTCATTTATTACCATCCATAATAGGAGTAAATTGCTTGCTTAACCTTTCTAAACAAATGTTATTGCCATATCACTTTTGTTTTTGTTTGTATAAGGTAAAAGTTCAGCTTCGTAATTAATCAAAACGAAAGAAGCCGCATCGAAACAAAACAATTTACCTTATACAATTGAAATTTTTCATAAGGTCGTCCTGGCCCTATTACCACCCTTGTTGTAATACAAACGAATCAACATTTTAAAAACCAAGTTACCTGAATACCTATACAGCAAATGCAAAATGAAACAAACGAATAAAAAAAGCAAAGCAAAGGGAAGCAAGAAATTAACCAAATGGCATTCGCGTATGTACCTATAGACTAAGTACATATTATACTGCTGCTGGGTGTAATTTCAATGAAAATAATAGCCTTCCTATACACATAAGGACGTTGGATTGTGGATGAGGGGGAGGGGATTTCAAATATACAGGGAAAAGTTATACGTACAAGTTTATTTTTGGTACCTATATAGATATTTGGGTATATTTTCCCAAGACCTTTGTGGAGGTCGGAAGGAGACGAAAGAAGTGTAACGAATGTCGAACTGTATGAAGAGGAAGTATTTTCAAGTTTGATGTTTATTTCCGTTTTATTTTCATTTTGGTGAGTTGAAAAAATATGTAGAATGGAAAATTCGTAGGTGTATGGTAATTGGTGTGATGTGAAAAATTAGTGTACTTCAAAGAAAACTTACCTAAAATATATGAAAAACACACATCTTTAGTGGAACGATATTGTATGAAAGTTCGATGTGTTTATTTTTTTTTTGACGGATTCGAAATTGAAAAATTAGTGTACTTCAAAGAAAACTTACCTAAATAACTGAAAAACACATCCCACAATTCCCACATAAATGGTAAAACCATATACTCTGATTTTTTCAGTCTGGAATCATATTTTTTGTACACATATTTATTCTCAGCCCAAATTCTGTTTTTAAAAAAAATATCGAATGAAAAAAAAAATAATGACCACAAACTCTCAGCAAAACACATCCCAACACAACAGCTTACGCTGTGCAGTGTTCATTCAGTCGTCGTTCATTTCGCATATATTTATTTTTAATTAATCTGATTAATCCGACCTGGTGTGGCAACCAGCAGCGTGGAAAGAGAACCTCGAGAGGGACAGCGCCGAGAGGAAAGAGTACCCATGAAAAAAATATAAAGTCGCGCATTTAACCCTTCTAATATGGAGAATAATAGCGGTAAAAGGATGACGAGACGAGGCACAGGGGGGACCAAGCTTTTTAGAACCAACACCCTCGAATCGTTTTACTTTTTGACAGCTTAATCCTGTTATTCAATTTTGTATTTTATGCAATCTTGTTAATTTTTAGCGAAGGAGAAGTTGGCTTTTTGTGGCGTTTCGACGCGGCCACCTGTCTGCCTTCGATTTCCCCCGGCCTCCCTTTCATTCTCTGAATTCGCTTTATTTCTGATGAGCTCAACTGCCTGTATTGAGTAGGTGTCTACCTGAAACAATGGCGTTGTGACAGCCTATAACAGTATAGTTTTATGGAGTGATTGGTATTTTTTCTTTATCGCTTCGGCTGGATATGTTTCGATAATATGGATGGGAGGGGACGAGGGGAGGGAAGTGAGAACTGTGGGAATGTATTGGTGCTTGAAGTGTGAATGCTTGGTTTGGTTGGTTGGTCAGTTTCGGTAAAAGGGGTAATAAAATTGGTGTTTCAACTGGGCCAATATTTCATAATCGAAAATGATTATGTACCTGTGATGGGATTCTCCAGAATCACTCTCGCCATGTATTGATTGCACCGCTTCGACACAAATGAACCACGTTCTGCTACCATGTAAAAATCTCTGAAATGAGTTCATGCTTTATGACTCATAACAATTACATTTGAGGGGTTCCATGGAAAAGAAGCCTTTGTCACTGATTTTTACAACGGATTGGGAAATGTTTGCTTATAGAAAAAATTTTCAAGTCCATTTGAAGAACTTGTAAAAATCAGTGAAAAAAAATTGACTAAGGCCCCTTTTCCATATGAAGCCCCTCATTTATAATCTTTCTCTTTCGAACGTATAAAAACAACTAAACCAAAATAAAAGAATTTCTGATAAATTAGACGCGAAAATATGATAAAAACAAATAGCCGAATGTTATTAACGTAGGTATTAGAAAATATTTTGAAAAACGACCAAGAAATAAACGAATGTTTGCATTGATGACACCTTACTCGGACATTTTTGTGATTTAATTAGATTCAGTTAAGGTTACTAGGTTAGCAAGCAGAAAATTATGTAGAATCTTATTCACTTCTGTGACAAGTCATTTTTTTTCAAAAATATTGAATCAATTTATAGTCGTCATATTCGGTCGAATTTGGATTTGAAAAATACTTCATTTTGTTTGAATTTGAAACAGACTACCTATGTATTGTATGTCTACATTTGTTGTTTTGGCGGTCTAGTCCCAAATCTAGGTCGAAAAATAAGCCTAATGCGAAGGATTGGATTGAAACCTAAGTAATTAGGTATTTCAAAATTTTGAATGATCGGTATAGTTTTCAATGACCATGTTCCAAAAGATGCCAATTCATGTGCCTTGAGTGGACAACAAAATATGTTTAATTTTCAATGTCTTCGAGTATTCCGAGAAGCTTAAAATTCACTTAAGCTTTGTTTTTTTGCCTCTTTGAAATCATTTTTCCAATTTGTTTTGATACATATCCTTCCAAACATGTTGATCTGAAATAAATGTTTTTGCTTACTACATACTACGAATGTTCGTTTTTTTGTGCAATAGTGGTTTTTCATAATGTTGTGTGTGTCTTGTAACGTTTTTTTAATCAATCATGTGTTTTGCTATCTTGTAGGCTGTTGTTGTTGTTGTTTTTTTAGCCAGTCCCTTATTGTGGCTAACTCTCAAAACCCCACAATATTGATACTAATAGGTATTGTACTTTTTTGAAAATTGTAAATTTTGTGCCCCGTCTTTGAAGCCCATAGTCTTCTAAAATGAATTCTGCACCCTTAAAAACTCACATGAGCTACTTACGACTTACGTATTTTTATTTTTTCAAAAATTGTAAATTTTGTACCTCCCTTTTGTAGATTATTTTGAAGTTTGAGGTTAAATGGTCCTCAAAAATGAATTCTACCTATTCAAAAACCTCGTATTTTGGCACAAGTAGATGGAGGAAATGAGTTGGGTTCAACTACGTTGAGAAGCGAAAAGTATTACAATAGTGCATTCAACATCATTGGGAATTTTTTCTTTTGTAGTTTTAATTTCAAAAGGAGACTACCTAAATATACCTACATATATTATAAAGAATGAATTTTTCAATGATTTTGATTTTTTTTATCTCTTTTAAATATGTATTAACAAACGTGCTGATCTGAAATGAATATTTTCACTTGCTGCTCTATCTCTGTTTGGTCAATCATCGTTTGTGCATAATTTATTGTGTTATCAGAGTGCAAACGATTGAAAAAAATAGGTACCTAGGTACCTATACATATATTGTTGCGGTTCTGACTAAAATTTGTAGTTTGAATAGGCCTAAGCTAAAAATGCACATTGTGCGTTGGTTTCTGCTTCTTTGAATCATATATTTTTCTAATATCTTTTAATAGTCTATTAACAAGCATGCTGATCCGAAATGAATATTTTTACTTACTTCTTCGAATTTTTCTTTGCAGGGAATCATCGTTTATTGATTGCGCATCTGAATGCTATTGAAGCGCAAACGATTGAAAAAAATACATTGTTTGCGCTTCTTTCTGACTAAAATTTCGTAGTTTGAATTCCACAAGGCGACTATATAAAAAATTGATTTTTCAATGATTTGGAATATAACGAGAAAAAGCTAAAAATGCACCTTGTGCTTTGGTTTCTGCTTCTTTGAATTACATACTTATTTTTCTAATCTCTTTTAGTATTAACAAACAACATGCTGACCCGAAATTAATATTTTTACTTGCTCTCTATTTCTTTTGAGGAATCATCGTCTGCGATTTAAAATTTCTCCTGTGAGCAGGGGTTCCCAAAACAGCATTAAAATGTTGAACACTTGATTATTTTATGCAATTAGAGTACGGATTTGTATGCGCGAAAAACTTGAAAATGTGCATATGCATTTATTGTTGCTGTAATATGATGTAAATATGTAGGTAGGTAGGTAATTATAGGTACCTGTAGGCTATAAATAATTTATTTTTCAATGATTTTTTAATATTACGAGAAGCTTGAAATGCACATGAGCTTTGGTTTTCGTTACTTTGAATTAATTTTTCTAATTTGTTCTGATACATATTCTTCCAAACATGTTGATCCGAAATAAATATTTTTGCTTGCTTAATTATGTCTTCGTCAATCTTTTCTTTATTGGAAGGATGTCGGTTTTTGTCAACCCGCTTGCATTGTTTCTTGAATCAATCAATGTGTTTTGCTCTCTTATGGGCTGTTGATTGCTGTTGTTATTTTAGCCAGTCCCTTGTGGCTAACTCTCAAAACCCCCTTACTTGATACCGATATTGTACTTCTTTGAAAATTGTTGTCTTTTTGTGCCTGGTCTTTGGAGCCAATTTTGGGGTTGAGTCACAATATAGTCTTCTGAAATGAATTCTGCTCCCTTAAAAACTCACAATCTCATGAGCTACTAAAGTATTTTTATTTTTTTAAAAATTGTAAATTTTGTACCTCCCCTTTGTAGATTATTTTCAAGTTTGAGGTTAAATTAATGGTCCTCAAAAATGAATTCTACCTATTCAAAAACCTCCCATTTTGACACAAGTAGATGGAGAAGATGAGTGAGGGTTAAACTATGTTGAGAAGCGAAAATTATTAGGTACCTACCTACAATAGTACATTCAACATCATTGGGAATTTTTTCATTTGTACTTATAGTTTAATTGAATTCTACTACGAGACTATACTCATACCTTTGAATATTAAGAGAATAAGTTGAAAATGCATCCTTGGGGTTTGGTTTCTGCTTCTTTGAATTACATTATTTTCTAAACTCTTTTAATATTATAACAAACATGCTTATTGCTGATCCGAAATGAATATTTTTACATACTTGCTCTATATTTCCAACTACTTCATGGAGGTGTTCACTGTTGGTATTTCTGGAATCATCGTTTGCGCATCATCTGAATGTTATCGATGCGCAAACGATTGAAAGAAATACATCATTTGCCCTTCTGACTAAAATTTTGTGGTTTGAATTCTACAAGGAGGCTTCCAAAATAAAAAATGGATTTTTCAATGATTTGGAATACTTACGAGAACAAGCTAAAAATGAACTTTGTGCTTTGGTTTCTGCTTCTTTGAATTACATTATTATCTAATCTCTTTTAATATTAACAAATATGCTGATCCGACATGAATATTTGTACTTACTTCTCTAAATATTTCTTTTTGGGGAATCATCGTTTTCTCATTTTTTCATATCTTCTGTAGGAATTTGAGGTCGAATGGCCATCAAAAATCAAATCAGTGTCTTTGAGAATCCCCTTTAGCAATGTTTCATTTTTTTTGTCAAAAACTCTTGAAGAATAACATTTGCCAGTTATCATTGTCGACGTTCAAAAAAATTTTCCTTCCACGTATTGAGTGAAGTTGATGTTTGAAACGGTCTGGAAAACCTGGGATATTCGGTGAAAATAATTTCTTCAAAAGAGTAGACACCCTTGGAATCAAAATATCAGGGTCAGCTCACAACTTTTTTTTCCTTTTAAAAATTTTGGAGAGAAAGTATGGGTACATGGTGGGAAAAGATTCGATTTGAACAGATCTTAGCAGATGTGGTTTATCAAATGAAAACTCTGATCTGGTTGAACTTCAATTTGAGGAATATCTATAGGTCTAATCAGGTTGGAAATGAATTCATCAAACAGATCTGATACAAGTAAGATGTAGGTCTCTCCTATGAGATCTGATCAGGTACCTATATTATAAACAGATCTAATCCGATCAAACTCTGATCAAATTTGTTCTTGCGAGATCAAATTGGATTAAAGGAAGTCTGGATTCAATAAAATCTGATCAGATGTGATCTGATGCAGTCTCTGCCTCCCTCATGTCAAACCTGATCATCATCAAATCAAAACTCGTCTGATCTATTTGGATTTAATTTGAGGAATTTCTAGATCCAATCAGGTTGGATATGATTTCTGCAGGTCTCTTCTATTAGATCTGATCAGGTACAGACAGATCATATCCGATCAAGCTCTGATCAAATTTGTTCTTGCGAGATCAAATTGGATCAGAGGAAATCTGAATTGAATAAGAACTGATCAAATGCAGTCTGCTTCCCTCATAATAGAATCTGATCAAGTACTAGCAGATCTATAATTCAATCAAAAATCAAGTCTGATTAGATGTTGCTACTTTATTAGATCAAATTGGATTCCAAGAATTTCTGAATCAAATCAGATTTTGGATCAGATCTGATCAAACGGATTCGATCAGATCTCTTCTATCGTATCTGATCCGGTATCAACGGATCTAATCCGAACAAAACTCAAGTCTAATTAGGTACCTAGACGACTGTGTTCCTGAAGCTTCAGACAACAAATTGTGCAGACATTCAGCTGCAGAAGAGAAGAAATAGGGGAGGGGTTGAAAACTCGATTCAACTGAGTACGTTGAGAAACGAAAATTTAAAAGAAAAATTGCAAAATAGAAAGAGAATTTACCTCTCAATAATTAGTACCTCTCACTCTCAGTCGTCATGTAGCTGTTTTGGGTTTGGTCAATCAATAGATAAAAGATGTTGTGTTTTTCTCAATCAGTGAAATGTGTGCGGATGGAAAATAGAATTTGAAGTGACGTATCAAGAATCAAGATCTAAATTCGCGAATATTCTCGATGATACTCGTATTTTCAATACGCTACTGAACTTCCAAAAGTTTCAATTCATCTTCTTTAAATTTTTTCGCCAGGTACTATAGCATTGAGCAATGAGCATTCCCTCAAATTAAGATCTTATAGGTACCTAATTCTACAATTTTGCCGTTTTGTTTATGTATCAGTTCATTTTTGAACTTCAAATTTGCTTGTTTAGAACATTAATTCCATTTTTAAATGATAATCACCGTTATCATAACCAGGCGGAATTAAATCCGCTTGAATATGGCCATTTTCCATAAATTTATCGTCACAATTGTCTGAATCACAATACCCATTATTTGATTCGAGATGCATTTTAGGTGGGTAAATGAAAGTAAGAAGAAAATATTATTTTAGCATAGTTGCATAAATTATTAGAACGCCCTTCAATTAATAGGTACTTTATGAAATCTCCATTACCTTAAGTAGACTATAAATTAATAATCAATTTTTCAATGATTTCGAATATTACGAGAAGCTTAAAATGCACTTGAGCTTTGGTTTTTGTCTCTTTGAAAATTGTTGATCCGAAATAAATATTTTTGCTTACAATGCTTACTATCGCGCAATGCTCATTTCTTGTGCAATTGCTCATTCTGTGTTGTTGTATTTGTGGTTTTTTTAAAAATCAATCAATGTGTTTATTTTCTATCTTGTAGGCTGTTGTTGTTGTTTTTTTTTTTAGCCAGTCCCTTATTGTGGCTAATTCTCAAATCTCTTTTAATATTAACAAACATGCTGATCCGAAATGAATGTTTTTACTTACTTCATGACGTAGTATTTCTTTTTGGGGAATGATCGTTAATTTGCGCATCTGAATGCTAAAAAAGCGCAAACGATTGAAAAAAGACTATAAATCATCAATTTTTCAATGATTTCGAATAGGTATTACGAGAAGCTTAAAATGCACTTGAGCTTTGGTTTTTGTTTCTTTGAATTAATTTTTCTAATTTGATTTGATACCTTATTCTTCCAAACATGTTGATCTGAAATAAATATTTTTGCTTACCCACTGCCAATGTTCATTTTTTTTGTGCATGATGGTGTTTTCTTTCATCCGCCATTTTTGGAGAGAGCATAGTCTAAAACCCCTAAAACCAAATGTTCAGCTGCTCATATTCATTTTTCGATTATTGGCGAGCGTTTGAAAATTCAAAATTGACTTTTTTTGGCGATTTGTTTTTTTTTTTTAAAAAAAAGTACGTAATTGATCAGTAAAAATGGTCAAAATAAGTCCCAAAACTAATATTAACCACCCATAATCCAAATTTCAACATTTTCAGCCATTCTGGAGCCTTCGACGCGATTTTTCAATTTCTCCAGAATTTTAAATTTGCTCCAGAAGGTGTGAACTGTCAATGGAAAAAATTATTTTCAAGTTCTTAAGTACTTAACTACCTATCCAATTGGACATGTCATGACATTTACATAGATGGTGCTGCATGCAGGGAAGTTGTAGTTTTTGAATTTTTACTCGAAAACGGGAGGGTTTTGGAAAATGTAATAATCTCCATATGATTCATGGGGAATTTAATTTCCTATTTTTTGCTACAAAAAATTAGATTTCGACTATATTTTTTAGGTTATAAAGCTCATTTCTTTCATTTTCTTTTCTGTCGTTTCCAGTATTTTGCAATACTTATTGGATTCAAATTGCTTCGAAACTTGATGTGAATATTTCAACGAAAAATACATCAAGAATTATGGCTTTTATATCGTTGGAAAGAGGATACAATTCTGAAAGTTTTAGACTTTCTGAAAGTTGGAGTTTAATGACTCAGTTTTTGGAGCAATTTCAATCCCAAGTTGCGAAACACTGAAAACAGCTTAAAATGGAAGAAAAGAAATGACCTTTCATCACCTCAAAACTGGTTGCAATTTTATTTTTTTTATACCATAAAATAGTAAATTGAATTCTCGACCATAAATCATAAAGAATGTTCAATTTTCCAAAATCCTCTCGTTCGTAAAATGCGATGGTTATCTTTGGATTCAGTTCAGTTTTCGTCTCCTGAGAATAAATTATATTTCATGTCTTTTTTTTTTTTTAATAATTTGCAAATTGCTGATCTGAATTTTGGTAATATCTTTACTTGCTTACTCACGACATTGTTCTTTACTTGCTTACTCAAGAACATTGGTTTTCGTTTATTGGATTACATTGTCAGGTTCGGTTAGATCCTATCAAACCCGGCTAATCTGATCTGGTCAGGTCGCATTTTCAGAGCTACTTATTTTATTTCTTCAAAAATACAATTGTAAATTTTGTACCTCCACTTTGGAGATCATTTTGAAGTTTGAGGTCCAACAGTACTCAGAAATTAATTCTAGGATTCAAAAAACCCCCATTCTTACACAAGTAGGTACTCTCTAAATTTGAAACAGTCAATTTCACTGCTTAGCAGTCACGACATTTTGCCTTTTTAAAGCAGTAGTTTTTTTTTACTGCAAAACAGTGAAAAATTACTGAATTGGTCAGTAAAAAATCATTTTGACTGACCAATTCAGTAATTTTTCACTGTTTTGCAGTAAAAAAAAACTACTGCTTTAAAAAGGCAAAATGTCGTGACTGCTAAGCAGTGAAATTGACTGCTTCAAATTTAGAGAGTAGAAGGGAAAAATGAGAATTGAACTTCAACTATGTTGAGAATTGAAAATTATTACAATAGTACATTCAACATCATTAGGAATTTTTTCTTTTCTATTTTGAATTTTTCCACAAGGAGACTATAGGTTACCTACCCTACACATTTATGAATAAAAAATTAATTTTTCAATAATTTTGAATAATAAGAGAATAAGTTAAAAGTGTGTTTTGGTTTCTGTTTCTTTGAATTACAATAATGTTTCCAATCTTTTTTTTATACCAACAAACATGCTGATCCGAAATAAATATTTTCACTTACTTTCTATCATCACTCATTTTCATTCGATGGGTCCGTTGATAATGAGTTTGTGAATCCGTGGTACCTATTGATACTTTATGAATACCTATTCGCATTTTTTCAAATATTGTAAGTTTTGTACCTCTTCTCTAGGGCATATTTTGAGGTTTGAAGTCAAAATGGTCTTCGAAAATGAAGTCTGCACCCCCAGAAACCCATGCTAATGTTGTAATTTTTAAAAACGTCGTTTTTGCGCATTTTTTTTTTGTCCCATTTGGGAATTTGAGGTCGAATGGTCATCGAAAATCAAATCTGTGACCTCAATTGAAAATCCACTTTAGCAAAGTTTCCATTTTTTTTTCAAAAACTCTTAAAAATGACATTTTCCAGTTGTCGTCTCCGCGACGTTCAAAAAATTTTCCCTCTACGTTTTCAGTGAATTCGATGTTTGAAAGGATCTGGAAAACTAGAAATGGAAAATTGGAAAACTTGGCCTGGAAAACCTGGGCACTATTAGAATTAAAATTCAAGGTCAGCCGTACAACTTTTTTTTTTTTTGAAAATATGTGAGAAAAATTTATGAATACTTGGTGGGAAAAGATTCGATTTGAGCTTGTCTATAAATAGATCTGAATTATCAAATCAAAACTCTGATCTGATTGAATTCAATTTGAGGAATGTCTAGTTCTGCTTAATCAGGTTGGATATGATCTT
This sequence comes from Planococcus citri, assembly GCF_950023065.1. Lineage (NCBI taxonomy): Eukaryota > Metazoa > Arthropoda > Insecta > Hemiptera > Pseudococcidae > Planococcus > Planococcus citri. The sequence goes on along the minus strand of NC_088679.1, from coordinate 73,628,962 downwards.
ACACAACAGATCTGATCAGATGCAGATTTCTCCTATTAGATGTTGATCAGGTATAAGAAGATCCAATTCGATCAAACTCTGATCAATTTTGTTCTGGCGAAATCAAATTGGATCAGAGGAAGTCTCTGATTGAATGCAGTCTACCTACCTCATGTCGAATCTGGTCAAGTACTAGCAGATCCATAATCCGATCAAAACTCAAGTCTGATTACATCTTACCACCTTACCAGTTTAAATTGGATTCCAGCAATGTGCGAATCAAATCAGATTGGATCTGATCTAATCATGCTCATTCGATCAGATCCAGCAATCAGATCTCTTCTGTCGTATCTGATCCGGTACAAAAAGATCTAATCAGAACAAAACTCAAGTCTAATTAGGTAAATCCAAATAGGATCAAACTGGATCCCAGGAACGTCTGGATGTGATCACTTGATCAGATCCGATCTGATGTGATCAAACAGTTGGTCAGGTTTTCCATAGTGGATTTGATCAGGCATAAACAGAATACGGGTATCCAGCAATTTTCAAAATATTTTCAGGTCATCAGATCAGAATTTTTTTATTCCTTTTCAAGATTTTCCTTTGGAGATTCAGACATTTTCTTCGAGAGATTTTTGCATTTCCGAAGCAAGGATCAATCTTGGTCATATTTTTCTGCAGATATTTTCCACTGAATCTTTGCTTATGAAATTTCTTCAAATTCATTTTGTTTGATTACAAATAGCTCATCCCGACAAACTTAGGAAGTTCCAAAGATCACGATGGGTAAACTTTTCTCGTCTTTTTCAACCCCCCCCCCCTTTCCAAAAAAGAACTGTAAAGTCGACGTTGACAACAACCAAGACGTGAAAATTAGACCAAAGATCATATCGTTCAACTCTTTCGGTATTTTCCCTCTTGTTTTTCCAATATTAGAGCGATGCGGGGGCAATGAATGGTTATCCTTGCTAGTATAGGGTACAATGAATAGACACCATTGCCCCCTGTGAGAAACCCAACCACCCCCCCCCCCCATATACCTCGTATCCTTCATAGCTTTACGTTCAAGATACGTGTACACGATTACTTTGGCACATCAGCACACGCACACACACCGACGATTCAGCTCGGTAACATTTTATAAACAACATTTATCTTGTCACACGTCAGCACATGTGAACGTGCGAGAAAACTACGTGTACGTCGAGTCGGTATATCGCGTAATATTACGTTGGCAAGTAAGTATACGTATATGTGGAGAACAGGAGGGTAGTAGAGAGTATTGCTCACGTAAAGATAAAAGAGTGAGAAAAACGACACCTCACGCTTGCTCGATGCTCGTGTATTAAGGAGTTAGGTACCTACATAAGACAAGGGCAAAAAATACCCATACACGCGCAAAAAGAAACGCGAAAGCGGAAAAATGTCGGTATCCAAGGTACATATAACGAACGACAATGCCAAAGGTGCCGAGAAAGAGAGGGCGGAGAGGCTCGAGGAACAAACGCCATACCAACGGATTAAAGTTATCTTTTTTGGTGGCTCTGTGTATGAAGAATGAACAAGGTATAAGAAATTAGTAAACTTTATATTACTTGGGCGAAAAGGATAAACTACACACATAGATGCTATTTTTCCAATAAAGTAAAACTCGGCTCGGTGGCGCGAAATGTGAGATACGATGAAATAGCCCCCTCCCTTACCCCGCTGTCTGCTCGTTAGCGATATAGGATTAATGTTTGAAGAAGCGTTGGCAGCTTTATCGTATGTGCGGTTAAAACTTTTGACTAATACTATATCTCACATATGTTTTATGAATTTCATCGTTTCTTCGTTTCGTTTCGCTTTTTTTTCCCTCCTTAGCTCTCCCTTGTTTCTTATATACGAGTTTTTCGAAATCGTATCTGCTGTGGTATTGTGTGTGGTGTATGGTACAGGTGGAGTACGATAATCTAACCATCGCTGATGTTATTTGCTATCAAACGACCATCGCCATTGCCATATTGCTAGTAAATGTTCCTACGACCCTGAAGGAGAAGAAACGAAAGATGATGACATAAGGCAATGTGCTCGATATAGTTTTTTTCTCCGCATCATCCGTGTCGTAAAGTGTGTCTGAAGTTTGCCGAATGAGGTTTTATATAAGCATATACGAATGTCGCTAATGTGCTGCTGGTGTAAGTTTAAGTATCTATCAACTTACATGTAGATATAGGTGATTACTGATTATAAATATGATATTGAACTGTTACCTACGTTGGTCATAGGTGCTCATACAAAATATCTTTTTGGTCTAAAGTAAGAAAAAGTATGCAACAACTTACCATTCAACATCTAAGTATAAACTAAAAGAGGTGACTAGAAAAGTAGTAACTAGCCAAGTTGTTGAAAAATTCGCGATTTTGTAGTTGGCTTTTTCAATATCTTTGCCCCTCCCTCCTTGTATATAAAATTAGTTTACTTCGTCCATCGACTGATGTGACATCTGGAAGAAGCTAGAAAGCAACCAGGTACAATGTTTACAATGCAAATTTGTATGAAGAAAATAATGTTTTCGAATTTTTTGGCCAAATGAAGGAGCTTTGAGTGACATTTTGTTGAATAAGACTTGAAGATATTAAAATTTACTACCGGCGATTGGTATAATTTTTTTCAAAATTTTGTGCAATAATTACGATTTTATAATCATTCTTATCACCAGATTTTTACTGTAGGCATGTCAACTTCATTTTACGTAAAATTGCACAAAATTTTCAGCGAGCATCTGGACGTTTTAAAGTGGGTACCTATCAAAATGTTAAGAATGTTTCGTTCTTTAATTTTCTTTTTTATTTAAAGCTCTAGCTTTCATCCTTCAGAAGTGATCAAAGCTTAAAGTTATGCAAACATACTGGGCGTAGTAAAAATACCTAGAGGTATTTTGAAAAACCAAAATGTTCAGAATTTTTCGCTGTTAAATTTGGTTTTTTATTTGGAATGCTAGATTTTGTTGTTCGAGTAAGGTATTAAAGTTAAAAGGTGTGAAAACATGTCTGATGGAGGAAAACAAATCCAACTCTAATTAAACAAAAAAAACTTACTTACTCAAAATTTCTTATTAGTAAGAGCGCATAAATAATTTCCATACGAACTCGGCGCAAGATAAAGAAGCACACCACGAATCTTGTTCGATAAAATTTCACTCCAAAAGGAATTTGCGACATCACGATTCCACGGTGATGTCGGTGATGGAATATTGGAATGTTTTTTCCCACACATCAGCTCAAAATTTCCCATTTTTTTGCACACGTCATAATACCAAAAAATGCTCCCATTTTTCCCACAAATTTCATGTCAAAACGAAAAACTCTTGCCCTCTTTTTTTTCAAATTCAAAGCTGCTTTCAACAAAAATAATAATTGAAGAATTTCAATGGCATGCAATGCACTTATTTACCGATTATACTTACTTCAATTTTCAGTATAAAAATGAATAAATGTTCAAAAACTAGAAGGAACAAGAAAAAAACAAAGGACATCAACATATTTTACCTCTGACCATTGGTAAAAAAAAAAATTAAAAAAAGCAAACGAGAAAAAATGAAAAAGCACCGATAACACTCAAAATTCCCCACATTTTTCCCATTTTAACGTCAATTTCTTTAAAATTCCCACTTTTTCCATTTTCCCACAATTTGGGAAAAATCCCACGAAATCCCATCACTGCGATTCTGTTTTAGAGATTGTCTGGTTTAACGTAAACATTAGACAGGTACTTTTTATTCCATGGCAATGGTACATGATGATGTTATACTTGTAGTCAACTTTGAGACGGATTTGTAATCGGTGATGTTGAGTAGTTTTTCGTTTTCTTATAGTGGATTTTGGACTAGGTATTTACCTTGCCTGTTTTTGAACGAACGAGTGCTAAATTAAGAGCAATATCTGTGTACCTACTCAGCTTCTTCCAAAATAAAATTCAGGAAAAGAAAACTTACCTACTGCTGGTGCATGTCGATTAAAAAGAGCTTTCAACACACGAGATCAGAGCAGAAAAAAATCGATTTCACAGAATTGATTATTTTTAGACTGATTTTTTAGAACCTGACTCATATTTTTCGTCTAAGTCTAAACTGAGAAAAAGTATGCGACAATTGCGACAATTGCGACAACTTACCATTCAACATCAATAAACTGAAAGAAGTCACTAGGAAAGTAGTAACTAGCCAAGTTGTTGGAAAATTCGCGATTTTGTAGTTGGCTATTTCAATAGCTTTGCCTCCCCGCCCCTAGCTTGTACATCTAGTTAGGTAGTTAGTTTTGAAATCGCCCATCGACTGATGTGACGTCATCTGGAAGAAGCCAGAAAATGAAGTAAACAATGTTAACAATGCAAATTTGTACAACAAAAATGGTGTTTTCAAGCTTTTGGTCAAATGAAGGAGTTTTGAGTGAAATTTTGTTAAACGAGACTCGAAGGTATTAAAATTGACTACCGATTGGTGTAATTTTTTAAACAATTTTGTGCAATAATGACAATTTTATAATTATTTTCATCCCCAGATTTTCAGGCTGTATCGATGTCAAATTCGTAGGTATACCTACTAAAATTACATAAAATTTCAAGCGAGCACCTAGGTAGACGTTTTAAAAGCCACCAATATGTTTAGAATATTTCGCTCTTTAATTTTCTTTTTTATTTAAAGCTCTGGCTTTCATCGTTCACAAAGTAATTAAAGCTTAAAGTTATAAAAACAATGCTGCTGAGCGTAGTAAAAATTCAACTTTGAGTAAGAATTATGTGAAATTTTTAGTAAGAACCCAGGTGTGAGAAACCAAAATTTTTAGAATTTTTCGCTCTTCAATTTGGTTTTTTATTCGAAACGCTAGATTTCGTTGTTTGGTTATTAAAGTTGAAAGGTGTGAAAACATGTCTGATGGAGTATTAAAAAAAATCCAACTTAAAATTGATAAAAATTACTTACTAAAAATTTATTATTGTTGAGCGTACCTACGAAAACTTGAGTTCAAAAAAAAATAATCAGGTACAAATTTACTCTCTTCAATGGGGTCGGGCAGATTTTTATGTTTTTTTTAATTATTACCTCATTTTCTGAAGTTGATATGGGTTCTAAACTTGATATAAGCCAGTGAAAACATAGAATTGTAGTAGGAAAATCAAGCTTCCCAAAGTGCTACTCTTACAGTGTCAATTGGCAGTAAGTATAAGAAAAATATTTCATGTTGGACCCGTTTATCCCACATAATGATAGATCACATTCATCGAGGTCATAAAGCCTCAAGTTGAGTCAGAAAAAGTAATAATATCAGTAGGAAAATGACATCTTTGAAAAACATGAAAAAAAATTAAATCAAAATTTCTCAGCACCATATAACTTGCACATTTTCCGACTGACCTAAGTACTAATCCAGCCAAATTCTTCAAATACTTTCTCAAGATACAAATTTATGATTCCCCAGGAGGTAATATTTTTTGGACCAATGGGAGAATTTTCTCAGAATTGGAAAGATTTCTTAAATTGTTCACATTTTTTGTCTGTTTGCTTTTTTGGGGGGAGGGGATATTTTACTAATATTTGAAGAAATTATCTCGTGGGGACTTGAAAAATTTGTATCTTGAGAAAGTATTTTGAAGAATTTGGCTGGATTAGTACATATATTAGGTCAGTAGGAAAATGTGCAATTTTTTTTTACCTTTCTCATTCCTACTGATATTATTACTCTTTCTGACTCAACTTGAGGCTTTATGACCTCGATAAATGTGATCCATCATTATGTGGGATAAACGGGTCTAACATGAAGTATTTTTCTTATACTGCCAATTCACATTATAAAAGTAGCATTTTGGGAAGCTTGATTTTCCTACTACAGTTTTATTTTTTCAGTGTTTTCACAGCCCCTGATGACTTATATCAAGTTTAGAACCCATATCACTTCAGAAAATGAGGCACCTAATCAAAAAAACCATACAAACCTAACCGACCCTCTTGACATGATTTATTCCTTGAAACGCTGGTTTCAAATGTAAAGTTATTCAAGTTCAATCAAAGTTGTAGAAAGTTTGACAAAAAGCGAGAGTGTTTCATTTCATTGTAGGTGATTCAAACGTATCTAAACAAATTTAATACCTTACTTCGTTGCTAAAAAATGAAAATATGATTTCCAACATATGATTCATCTTAAGCTTATTTTATTTGAAAATACACATTGATTTAGTTATTATTTCATTTAGGTTTGAAATTATGTTTTACCGGATTCATTCATGTACAATCATATTGAATTAATACTTAGCATGAAATTCTAAACAGTTGGTATAAGTACCTAACTATGATGATGATATCAAACAAGTTCCCATTGAAAATACCTATGTATCACATAATTTTAATATTCAAAGTTAGACTTTTTCTGCGCGCGTCATATTTTTATAATTTCGAACTTTTACTATTTTTGAACGATGAAAATTTGGGCTTCGAATACCTATTTGGTAACAAAATTTGAAGAGCGAAAAATTCTGAACATTTTAGTTTTTTAGAACACGCATGGTTCTCACTGAAAATTTTATGTAATTTTAGTATGAATTTGACATGCTCTGAAAATCATGAGATAAAAATAATTATAAAGATCGTAATTATTATTGCACAAAATCAAAAAATATAATTATATTACTTCGGTATTATCTTACCTTAACAATCGGTAGTAAATTTAATTTTCGAATCTTGTTCAACAAAATTTCACTCCAAACCTCTTCACCAGCTTTTTCCGAAATGAAATTCAGGAAAGAAAACTTACCGAAAGGAATTTTTCGACATCTCGATTACGTTTCGCACATTAGTTACTTTTTATTCCATGACACATGATAATGATGTTATAGTCAACTTTGAGACGGATTCGTAATCGTAATGTTGGGTAGTTTTTTGTTTTCTTATACTGATCTTTGAACTATTAGGTAGTAGGTACCTACCTTGCTTATTTTAGAACGAACGAGTGCTAAATTAAGAGCAATATCTATGTACCTACCTACTCAGCTTCTTCCAAAATAAAATTCAGGAAAAGAAAACTTACTGATGGTGTCGATTAAGATTCAATCCAGTTTTGCAGTATTTGCCTAATTTTTTCGTTCTGCAGATTTTGTCGATTCCGATTTCATTTTCACAAAAAGCAGCTAAGTATTTATGTTTTTTACAAAAAAAATACGTGAAAATTCGTTGGAAATGATTTAGAAATGGAGGGGGGAAAAGACAAAAATTGTAAAACACTGATGAAAACTTTGCGAAAATTGATAAAATTGACTCCATCCAACTCGTAAGTCTAATTAAATAAAAAAACTTGCTTACTCAAAATTTATTATTTGTGAGAGCGTACATAAATGTTGTCATGGGGTGTATACAAGCTCGGCACAAGATAAGGAAACACACCACGAATCACAAGATAAGGAAACACACCACGAATCTTGTTCGATAAAATTTCACTCCAGACCCCTTCACCAACTTCTTCAGAAATAAAATTCAGGATAAGAAAACTTACCAGAAGGAATTTGCGACATCACGATTACGTGGTGATGTGATTTTGGACGTCAGCTCGAAATTTTCCATTTTTTCGCACACGTCATAATACCAAAAAATTCTCCCATTTTTCCCACAAATTTCATGTCAAAACGAAAAACTCTTACCCTCTTTTTTCCAAATTCAAAGCTGCTTTCAACAAAAATAATAATTGAATAATTTCAATTGCATGCATTTCATTTATTTACTAATTATATTTCAGCGATTCCCAGCGCAGCACTTGAAAATCCCACAATTTGGGAAGAATTCCACGAAATCCCATCACTGCGATTCCGTTTTGGAGATTCTCTGGTTTAACGTAAACATTAGATAGGTACTTTTTATTCCATGGCACATAATGATGTAATACTTGTAGTCAACTTTGAGACGGATTCGTAATCGTGATGTGGGGTAGTTTTTCGTTTTCTCATACTGGTCTTTGGACTAGGCACCTACTTACCTTGCCTATTTTAGAACGAACGAGTGCTAAATTAAGAGCAATATCTATGTGCCTACTCAGCTTCTTCCAAAATAAAATTCAGGAAAAGAAAACTTACCTACTGGTGGTGCATGTCGATTAAAAATTGAATAAAGCCATGTTTTTGCAGTCTTCCCTCAATTTTTTGTTCCGCACATTTTTTTTGGTCAAATGAAGGAGTTTTGAATGAAATTTTGTTGAACAAGACTTGAAGATATTAAAATTGACTACCGATTGGTGTAATTTTTTCTTAAGTTTGTGCAATAATAACGATTTTATAATTATTTTTATTCCCAGATTTTCACTGTATGTCAACTTCGCAGGTACTAAAATTACACAAAATGTTCAGCGAGCACCTAAGTATAGGTAGACGGTTTAAAATGGTACCAAAATGTTTAGAACGTTTCTGCTGGGCGTATTAAAAATTCAACTTTGAGTTATAATTAAGTACTTGACATTTTTAGTAATAATCCAGGTGTTTTGAGAAACCAAAATTTTTAGAATTTTTCGCTCTTCAATTTGTTTTTTTTTTTTTAATCGAAGCGCTAAATTTCGTTGTTCGGTTATTAAAGTTGAAAGGTGTGAAAACATGTCTGATATGGAGTATTTATAAAAAAAATCCAACTTTAAATTGATAAAAATTACCTACTTATTCAAAATTTACTATTGATGAGAGTATCTACACGTACAAGGTATTGTTTTAAACAATCAGGATATACAAAATTTTATTGCTTTTAACATGATATTTTCCTTGAAACGGTAGTTTCAAATGTTAAAAAGTTAGTCAAGTTCAATCAAAGTTGCAAAAAGTTTGACAAAAAGCGAGAGGGGTTTAGTGATTCAAACGTATCTATACAAATTCAATACCTTACTTCGTTGCAAGAAAAATACATAAATGATTTAGTTATTATCTCATTTATCTGTTTAAAATTATGTTTTACCGGATTCATTTATGTATGTACATACAATCATATTGAATATTAATACCTACTTATATATATAGCATGAAATTCTTAACAGTTGGTAACTAAGTATGATGATGATATCAAACATGTTCCCATTGAAAATATGTCATCACCTTAATTTTAATCCAAAGTTGGATTTTTGCTGCGCGCGTCATATATTTCTATAATTTTGAACTTTTACTATTTTTGAACGATAAAAACTTGGGCTTCGAATAGTAATGAAGTTGAAGAGGGAAAAATTTTGAACATTTTAGTTTTTCAGAACACGTAACTAGGTTCCCACTAAAAATTTTATGTAATTTTAATATGAATTTGACGTGCTTTGAAAATCATGGGATAAAAATAATTATAAGATCGTTACTATTGCACTAAATCATGAAAATATATAGATTTTATGTAGGTACCTTAACAGTCGGTTGTAAATTCCATCTTCGAATCTTGTTCGACAAAATTTCACTCCAAACCCCTTCACCAGCTTCTTCAGAAATAAAATTCAGCAAAAGAAAAATTAACCAAAAGGAATTTTCGTAGAAAATGCGACGCGACGTAACGATTAATTTTGTTTTAGATAGTTATACTGTAGTTTATTGTAAACATAGATACTTCTTATTCCATGACACATAATAATGATGTACCTAATAGTCAACTTTGAGACCGATTCATACTTAATCGTGATGCTGAGTAGTTTTTCGTTTTCTTACTGGTCTTATTTGCTTGCCTATTTTATACATTCAACGAAGAAGTGCTAAATAAAGAGCAATACTCAGCATCTTTCCCGAAATAAAATTCAGGAAATGAAAACTTACCTACTACTTAAATGGTGTCTTCGCAAATGAAATGTACTAACAAGGGAACCCTCCCACGTGATAATCTCCGATTTGAATGAAACTTGGACTGCTGAAATGTCTCGTTGTGTAAATTGACGGTTAGAAAAAAGTACGAGATCAGAAAAAAATCGATTACCACATAATTGATTATTTTCAGGCTGATTTTTCAGGAACTGAATTTTTCAAGAAATCGATAATCGATTTTCAAAAATGATCTTTTTATTCAAATAATCTTATTACTGAAACTTACCAAGAGGAAATTTGAAGATATTGCGACTGAACGATTTACTTAGGTACCTACTTTATGAAATGCTTGTAATAAGAACCTATACCTATAGGTAGGTAAAGGTATCTATGTAGATATGTATATAGGTATAATGAACATCCAAGTTTAATTCTTTGACACATTAATACGATTCAAATTTGAGACGGTTTCATGATCTTGATGATGTTGGGTAGTTTTTCACATTCTTACTGGTCTTTGGACTAACTATACCTTCAGGTTTTTTTTCACATCATCCCTATCATAGGTGAATGAGGTTTTATACACGGGTGTCGCTATAACATGTGCTGCTGGTGTAAGCTAAAGTTCTAGATAAGGGAAGTATACGCATACGCCATTTTGGTTCGACACAACGGATGTAAACATTTATCAGAACGTAAATATGCATACAATCTTACGTGTAAAAAATGCAATTTTTTCGATTGTTCGCGGGTTCGGGTGAATTTTTAAGTAGTTTTAAGCTAAAGACAATGAAATTTCCTATCGATTGATGTTAAATTTTTGTTATTTCGCGAAAAATTGACAATTTTATGAATAGGTACTTCTAGTATCCGATTTTTTCATACTAGGTATATGTGTCAACTTTGAACTAAAAATACTTGAAATCTTCAGCGAACACATACGTATTTCAATATAGCAAAATGTTCGTAATTTCATCGTCTTTAAAATGGGTGTTTATCGAAAGCTCTACATGCAACCATTCAAAAGTTGTAGAAGTTTGAAGTTGCAAAAACAAGGCAAAAACCAACCGCGGATGGTAAGTATTGAACTTTGAACTAGAATTACTCAAAATTTTCAACGAACACATCGGTATATTAATACAGCAAAACGTTCGTTAATTTATCCTTTTTAAAATGAGTCTTTACCAAAAGCTCTATCTTCTACCGTTCAAAAGTTCTTGAAGATCAAAGTTGCGGAAAATGTTCTACAATCAACACTAGGTACGTGACTGATAACAGTGATAACACAATTTGAACACTTTCCGCAACTTTGATCTTCAAGAATTTTTGAACGGTAGAAGATAGAGCTTTCGGTAAAGACTCATTTTAAAAATTCTATCTTAATTTTAGTACAAAGACATGCTGTGAAAATCATGGAGATAAAAATATTTATAAGATCGTTATTATTGCACTGAATCATAAAAATATATACCTAGTTTATTACTGTCATTAGGTATTAGGTATGTACCTTAACAACCGGTAGTAAATTTTATTTTCGAATCTTGTTCGACAAAATTTCACACCAAACCCCTTCACCAGCTTCCTCTAAAATAAAATTCAGGAAAAGAAAACGTACCAAAAGGAATTTGCGACATTACGATTTCGGTTGTGGTATTCTCTGGCTTAACATAAACATTAAATACTTTTTATTCCATGACACAATCATAATAGGTAGGTAATATGATGTTATATAGTCAACTTTGAGACGGATTCGTAGTCGTGATGTTAGATAGTTTTTCGTTTTCTTATACTGGTCTTTGGACTAGGTACTTACTTACCTTGCCTATTTTAGAACGAACGAGTGCTAAATTAAGAGCAATATCTAACCTACTCAGCTTCTTCCAAAATAAAATTCAGGAAAAGAAAACTTACATATCAAAATACTCCATTGTTTCAGTGTTTGCCCTAATTTTTTATTCAGCAGATTTTTTTGATTCCGATTTCATTTTTACAAAAATCAGCTGAGTACATATTTATGTTTTTTACAAAAAAATACGTGAAAATTTGTTGGAAAATATTTAGAAATAGAGGGGGGAAAGACAAAAATTGTAAAACATTGATGAAACCTTTGCAAAAATTGATAAAATTGACTCCAGAAATAGCAGTTTTTCCATTAATGTAAATTGGCTGTTTGAAAATCTAGAACTTTCAACTCACGATCACGATCAGCCAAGAAATCATTAAAAAAATATGAGAATGAGATAAAACCTAGTAGGTAGGTAAACAGAATTGATTTTTTTCGGGTTGATTTTTTTGAAACTGATTTTTCAATAAATTGAAAATCGATTTGCAAATATAATTTTTTTCCAAATACTTAATCTACTCGGTATCACTAAAACATTACCAAGAAGAATTTCGGAGAAAATGCGACGGATACGAGATGCTGTAACAAATTTGAACATTATACTTTTTATTCTATGTGACACATAGGTAATGATGTTGGTCAACTTTGAGACAGATTCGTAATCGTAATTGAAAACCGATTTGCAAAAAATGATTTTTTTTTCTTCAAATAATCGACGTTAACTAAAACTTACCTGAGGAATTTCGGTGAAAATGCGACGGAATGATGTACTTACTTACTTTACGACAAGCTGTACATAGAGTAACTTTCACAGAATCATTTTTATTCTGTGACACATAAGTAACGATGTTGGTCAACTTTGAGACAGATTCATGCTTAATCGTGATGCTGAGTAGTTTTTCGTTTTCTTACTAGTCTTTGAACTACCTTGCCTATTTTATACATAGAACGAAGAAGTGCTAAATAAAGAGCAATACTCAGCTTCTTTCCCGGAATAAAATTCAGGAAATGAAAACTTACTACTTAGTGGCGTCTTCGCAAATAAAATGTGTGGGACGTTTCTCATTGTTGTCAATTGACGGTTAAAAAATCTAGACCTTTGAACACACGATCAGCCAAAAAAATCATAAAAAAAAGTACCTACTTATTTACTAGATCAGAAAAAAATCGATTTCACAGAATTGATTGTTTTCAGGCTGATTTTTTAGAAACTGAATTTTTCAAGAAATCGAAAATCGATTTTCAAAAACGATATTTTTAAAAAATAATCTTATTACTAAAACTTACCAAGAGGAATTTTGAAGCAATTGCGACTGATCAATTTAATACTTACCTAACTTACTTTATGAAATGCTATTCAACTTTTTATTCTTTGACACATTAATGATGTAAGTCAAATTTGAGACGGTTTCGTGATCGTGATGTTGGGTAGTTTTTCGCATTCTTACTGGTCTTTGGACTAACTATATGACCCCATTCATCGAAAGTACCTACGACAAACAGTGAGGGAACTGTGGGCAGCCGAACAAGCTCGACAAATGAAACCTCCTCAATGCCGACTTTGAAAGGAGGCACTGGAAGCATAATCGCGAAACACTCTTTATAGTCCAGACAGGGGTGCCATGACAGGGAATGGCTCAAATTCAGTTGTCGTAGTGAAGCAAATATACTTAAAAGCCTAAGGCATAGTGTATTGGCTTAAACACATTACAAGTAGACAACCAACAAACCAAAAAAAAAAAAAAAGGTATGTACCTTTGGTTTTTTTTCACATCACCCCTATCATAGCTGAATGAGATTTTATACACGGGTGTCGCTATAATATGTGCTGCTGGTGTGAGTCTAAGCATCTATCAACTTACATGTAATGTAGGTATCGGCGATTACCACTAAATACATGGGACAACGGTATTATTTTTTTTGGCTGTTTTTTGTATGTAAATTGATTCTTGTTCTGAGTTAAATAAAGCTACTGAGCCATTGTGTTTGATCATGAAGTAAGTTTAAGGTTTGAGTATTAGTGATCAAACAAAATCGTTTTTTAAAAGCTAGATTTTCAAGTAAAATAGTCCAAAAATTTTGAAGATCGTGACACCCACGTCTCTATTGTGATGTAAAGAAAATTTGGAGTAGTTTATAGTTGACTACTGCTTGAGCTTTCACCGGCAAAAAATTGCCACAATTTTTCCATTTTTGGAAAATTCCACCTAGTTGTTAACTTTGAACAACCGAAACTTTTCGTCATTCGGTTATTAAAATTGAAAGGTTTGAAAACATGTCTGATGGAGTAAAAAAATCAAACTTTAAATTAATGAAAATTACTTACTTAAAATTTATTATTAATGAGCGTACTTAAGTATATAAGGCGGTACAGTTATTTTAATCAGAATATACAGAATTTTATTCTCTTTAACATGATGATGTTTTCTTGAAAAGTTGGTTTCAAATGTTTAAAATTTATTCAAGTTCAATCAAAGTTGCACAAAGTTTGACTAAAAGCGAGAGGGTTTCATTTCATTATAGGTAATTCAAACGTTTATCTAAATACCTTACTTCGTCGCAAAAAAAATGAAAATATGATTTATGATTAAAAATTATATTTTATCGGATTCATTTACTTACAATCATATTGAATATGCATAGCATGAAATTCGAATCATGTTGGTATGATGATGATATCAACAATGAACCATGTTCCCATTGAAAGTATCGCGTATAATTTTAATTCTAACTTAGAATAGATTCTTGCTGCGTCGTCATGTTTTTATAACTTTGAACTTTTACATTTTTGAACGGTGAAAGCTTGGGCTTCGAATAATAACAAAATTGAAGAGCGAAAAATTCTGAACATTTTAGTTTCTCAGAACACGTATAGGTTCTCACTAAAAATTTTATGTAGTAGGAATGCTACGTGCTGTGAAAATCTGAGGATAGAAATAATTATACCTAAAATTGTTATTATTGCACAAAATCAAGAAAGAAAGAAAAATGCACCTTGACAATTGCTAGTAAATTTTAATATCTTTAAAATCTTGTTCAACGAAATTTCATTCTAAAAACCACTTCACCAGCTTCTTCCAAAATGAAATTGAGGAAAAGAAAACTTACCAAAAGGAATTTCGCAGATAATGTGATACCTAGGTAGGCGTACTTCAAATAATTGACCTTACTAAAACTAACTAAAACTTACCATTAGGTAGATGAATTTCGGAGAAAATGTGACGGAATGATGTACAATTGTACATTACATGCTTGCTTCATAAGATGCTGTAGGTAGTTGTTTCAAAAGGTATTTTTGAGGTATATGATAAATTCGGTTGTTCCTTTCCTTCTTTGTTGAGCAAGCTGAACCCAGGCAGGTGCGTTATCTTTGTGAAAGCACCTTTATCCTCCTCTTGCACCAAAACCTTCCCCTGCTTCACATGGACTCTTGATAGAATACATATTTAGTTTTTTCAGGTGTAGAGCCTGTCTTTGAATTGTGAAATAAGATTCAGGAAATGAAAACTTACCAGTATGTACTTAGTAGCGTCTTCTCAAATAAAAAGTTAACGCACTGTTTATTTTTTATAATCCTGTCGGAAAATGTAGAACTTTCAACATAAGACCCAGGAATTAATTTTAAAAATATGAAAACAGAAAGAAATCGATTTAAGTACCATCTACATAATTGATTATTTTCAGGCTGGTTTTTTTGAAACTGATTTTTTCAAGTAATTGAAAATCTATTTTCAAATCGACATTTTTTCAAGCAATCTATCGCTATTCACTTAAACTTACCTACCAAGAGGAATTTTGGAGAAAATGCGACGGAATGATTCACTTTATGAAATGCTGTAGTAAATATGAACATTATTTCGCATTTTTACTGGTCTTTGGACTACCTTCAGTTTTTTTCGGCATCATCCCTACCTATGTGTGTCTGAAGTTAGCTGAATGAGATTTTGTATAACCGTGTCGCTATAATGTGCTGCTGGTAGTGTTGGTGTAAGTCTAAGTATCTGTCAACTTACAAAACAAAATAAATGCGATAACCATCAAATGCTGAAACGACATTAGATTGGTTAATATTATGGTTCTTAGTTGAAGCTACTAAACCTATGTGTTTGGAAAGTATCTACATATATTTATGTATGTATAGGTACCTACTACCTACTACCTACCTTGACAATCGGTAGTAAATTTTTATATCTTCGAATCTTGTTCAACAAAATTTCACTCTAAACACCTTCTCACCAGCTTCTTCCGAAATAAAATTCAGGAAAAGAAAACTTACTAGTGGTGTTGATTAAAATCAATTTTTAAAATCAAATTATCCAATGTTGTAAAGAACTGACTATTTTGGTTTTTTACAAAAAAATACGTAAGAATTTGTTAAAAATGATTAAAAAATGCAGGATAAAAAACAAAAATTGTAAAGCTCTGACAAAAACTTCGAAAAAATTGATGAAATTGATTCCAGAAATAGCAGAATTTTTTCATTTATGTAAATTTTGACTGTTGTAAAATCTAGAATTTTCAACTCACGATCACAATCAGCTCACAAATCATTGAAAAAAATATGAGAACAGAAAAAAACCGAGTGTATAGAATTGACTTTTTTTGGGCTGATTTTTTTAAAACTGATTTTTGACAATTAGGTATTGATTTGCAAAATGATTTTTTTCTTCATATAATTGACATTACTAAAACTTACCTAGAGGAATTTTGGAGAAAATGCGATGGAATGATGTAAGTACTTACTTTAGGAGATATTAGTCAAATTTAAGACAGATTCAATTGATTCATACCTATGATGTTGGCAGTTTTTTGTTTTCTTACTGGTCTTTGGGCTACCTTGCCTATTTTATAGAACGAAGGAGTGATAAACAAAGAGCTATATGTACTTAGCTTCTACCGAAATGGAATTCAGGAAATGAAAACTTACTACTTAGTTAGTAGTGTCTCTGCAATTGAAAGCGGAATGTGGACTGTCTTGGTAATGTAAATTGAATGTTGGAAAATGTAGAACTTTCAACACACGACCGCTCAGGAAATCGCTTGAAAAATATCAGAACAGAAAAAAATCGATTGAGTAGGTATAGATATGTAAGTACATAGGTACAGACTTTATTATTTTCAGGCTGATTTTTTTCAAGAAATCAAAAATCGATTTTCTAAAAGATCTTTTTTAAAATAATCTATGTAGGTACCACTAAAACTTATCATGAGGAATTTTGGAGAAAATGCGACGGAACGATTTACTTACTTCACAAGATGCTGTACCTATAGGTACTATTGAAAATCAATTTGCAAAAAAAAAATTTTTTTTGTTCAAATAATTGAGATTACTAAAAGTTATCTAGAGGAATTTTGGAGAAAATGCGACGGAATGATGTACTTACTTTACGAGATGCTGTAGGTAGTAGATACTTAGTACATTTTAAAATGTAATGTAATACTTACTTTAATTAATTTTTATTCTATGACAATAAGGTAGCCTAATAATGATGTTAGTCAACTTTGAGACAGATTCATAATCATGATGTTGGGTAGTTTTTCGTTTTCATACTGGTCTTTTGGACTACCTTGCCTATTTTATAGAACGAAGGAGTGCTAAACAAAGAACAATACACAGCTTCTTCCGAAATAAAAATGAGGAAATGAAAACTTACTACATATGTATGTAGCTATGTACTGTACTTAGTGGGTGGTGTCTTTGCAAATGAAAGAGACCACTCGTCTTCGTTAATGTAGATAAATTGACTGTTGGAAAATCTAGAACCTTCAACACACCAGCACTCAGAAAATCATTTTAAAAATATCAGAGCAGAACAAAATCTGTTATACAGAATTGATTATTTTTAGGCTGATTTTTTCAAGAAATTGAAAA
The DNA here is from genome assembly GCF_950023065.1 of Planococcus citri. Classification (NCBI taxonomy): domain Eukaryota; kingdom Metazoa; phylum Arthropoda; class Insecta; order Hemiptera; family Pseudococcidae; genus Planococcus; species Planococcus citri. The sequence continues at coordinate 73,611,491 of NC_088679.1, read as the reverse complement.
TCGATTTTCAAAAACAATCTTTTTTTCAAATAATCTATCTCTATACCTTACCAAGAGTAATTTTGGACAAAATGCGACGGAACGATTTACTTACATTATGGAAATATGCTGTAGTAAGTAAATGCAATATATGTACATGTTATGGAATATGGACATTAGGTAATAATATTTTTTTTAACACATATGGTACTTACCTAATAATGATGTTAGTCAAATTTGAGACTGTTTCATAATCGTGACGTTGGGTATAGTTTTTCGCATTATTACTGGTCTTTGGACTACCTTTTCAGTTTTTTCCGCATCATCCCTATGTGTAAACCTATTTGTGTCTGAACTTTGCTGAATGAGATTTTATATAGGTACGGGTGTCGCTATAATGTGCTGCTGGTAGAGCTGGTGTAAGTCTACCAAATACTTCAGCATGTAAATTCATTGTTATTCTGAGTTGAAACTACTAAACCAATGTGTTTGGAAAATATTTTTAAATTATGAACATACATACTTTTCATTATAAGACTCATGATAATGTTAGTCAACTTTGAGACGGATTCGTAATCATGATGTTAGATAGTTTTTCGTTTTTTTACTGGTCTTTGGACTACTTTTTACTTATTTCAGAACGAAGGAGTGCTAATAAATTAGGTGCAATACTCACAATCGCCCTCTTCCAAAATAAAATTCAGCCTTACTATTGGTGTTGATTAAATTCAATTTTTTAAAGGAACTGATATTTTTCAAAGAACTGACTATTTCGGTTTTTTTTTTACAAAAAAATATGTGAAAATTTGTTGAAAATGATTAAAAAATGGAGGAAAAAACAAAAATGATAAAACTCTGACAAAAACTTCGCAAAAATTGATCAAATTGACTCCAGAAATGACAGTTTTTTTTCAATAATGTGAATTTTTTGACCATTGTGAAATCTGGAACTTCCTACTCACGATCACGATCAGCCAAAATCACTGAAAAAAATATGAAAACAGAAGAAACTCGAGTATACAGAATTGATTTTTTTGGACTAATTTTTTTGAAACTGATTTTTTCAATAAATCGAAAATTGATTTGCATTTTATGGCCATGGCACATAATGGGTAGCCTAATAATGATGTTAGTCAATTTTGAGACAGATTCCTGATCGTGATGTTGGGTAGTTTTTCGATTTCTTACTGGTCTTTGGACTGTCTTGCCTATTTTATAGAACAAAGGAGTGCTAAATAAAGAGCTATACGTCTTGCTCAGCTTCTTCTGAAATAAAATTCAGGAAACGAAAACTTGCTGGTGGTATCGATTAAATATCGATTCAATAAATTTTCGTAGTCTTGCCTCAATTTCTTAATCTGCTGATTTTTTCGATTTCGATTTCACTTTCACAAGAATCAGGTATTTCTGTTTTTTACAAAAAAAATGCGCGAAAATTTGTTGGAAATGATTTTAAAATGAAGGGAAAGAAAATAAAAATTGTAAAACGCTGACAAAAAACTTCGCAAAAATTGATAACATAAAATTGACTTTAGAAATAGCAGTTTTTTTTATTAATGTAAGTTCAGTTTTTTACCGCATCATTCCTATTTACCATATGATGTGTGTGTCTGAACTTTGCTGAATGAGATCTTAAAGATTTATGTATCTACGAAGGTCGCTATAATGTGCTGCTGGTAGTGCTGGTGTAAGTCTAAGTATCTATCAACTTACAAGTAGATAACCACAAAATATTTTAATATGTTGGCTGATTCTTGTTCTGAGTTGAAATTACTAAACCAATGTGTTTGGAAAATATCTATACCTACCTATAAATGTACAGGTGTCTTAACAATTGGTATTAGATTTTTATGTTTTTGAATCTTATTGTTCAACAAAATTTCACTCTAAACACCTTTACCAGCTTCTTCCGAAATAAAATTTAGGAAAAGAAAACTCACGAAGGAGTGCTAAATTAGGAGCAATACTCACAATCAGCCTCTTTCAAAATAAAATTCAGGAAAAGAAAACTTACTAGTGGTGTTGATTAAAATCAGTTTTTTCCATTCCTCTTCATCTGTTAAGTACGATAATTGACGATTTTAGTTTTTTACCAAAAAAATACGTAAAAATTAATTATTGAAAATGATTTGAAAATAGAGGGGAAAAAGACAAAAATTGTAAAACACTGACAAAAACTTTGCAAAAATTGATAAAATTGATTCCAGAAATATCAGTTTTTGCATTGATGTGAATTTTGACTGTTGTAAAATCTACTCGCACTCACAATCACGATCAGCTAACAAATCATTGAAAAAAAATATGTGAACAGAAGAAAATCGAGTATATAGAATTGATTTTTTTAAAACTGATTTTTTCAATAAGTCGAAAATCGATTTGCAAAAAAGATTTTTTTTCAAATAATCGACATTACTGAATCTTACCTAGAGGAATCTAGACGAAAATGCGATGGAATGATGTAAGTACATACTTACTTTACAAGATTCTAGTAATGATGTTAGTCAACTTTGAGACAGATTCATAATTGTGATGTTGGGTAGTTTTTCGTTTTCTTACTGGTCTTTGGACTACCTTGCCTATTTTATAGAACGAGGAGTGCTCAATAAAGAGTTATACTAAGCTTCTTCCGAAATAAAATTCAGGAAATGAAAACTTACTAGGTACTTAGTTCGTGGTGTCTTCGTAAATACGAATGGGTAAATCATATTCATTTAAAAAATATCAGAGCTGAAAAAAATCGATTACCTATACAGATTTGATTATTTTCAGACTGATTTTTTAAACTGATTTTTTCAAGAAATCGAAAATTGATTTTCAAAAACAATATTTTTTCCAAATACTTGTAATGCTATCATTAAAACTTACCAAGAGTAATTTTGGAGAAAATGCGACGGAACGATTTACTTACTTATGAAAATATGCTGTAGTAAGTTATTATTCATGAATATTGTTTTTATCTTTTGGCACATCAATAGTGATGCTAGTCAAATTTGAGACTGTTTTGTAATCGTGATGTTGGGTAGTTTTTCACATTCTCACTGTCTTTGGACTGCCTTCAGTTTTTCCGCATCACCCCTATCATGTCGTGTGTCTGAACTTTGCAGAATGAGATTTTATATACCGGTATCGCTATAATGTGCTGCTGGTAGTGCTGGTGTAAGTCTAAGTACATATCTGTCAGCTTACAAGTGGATATCGGCGATAACCGCCAAATACTGAAGCATGAAATTGATTTATGGTTCTTACTTAGTTGAAACTAGGTACTAAATTGATGTGCTGTTTTGAAAGTACATACCTATCTATTTTTGTTTCTTACAAAAAAATACGTAAAAATTTGTTGAAAATAATAAATGCAGGATTAAAAAAAAGTAAAACTCTGACAAAAACTTCGCAAAAATTAATAAAATTGATTCCAGAAGTAGTAGTTTTTTCATTTATCTACTATGTGAATTTGGACTGTTGTAAAATCTAGACCTTTCAACTCACGAACACAATCAGTCGCAAGAAATCATTGAAAAAAATATGAGAACAGAAAAAAAACGAGTGTACAGAATTGACTTTTCTTGGGCTGATTTTTTTTGAAACTGATTTTTTCAATAAATTGACAATCGATTTTGACTTCAGTAAAACTTAACTGGAGGAATTTCGGAGCAAATGCAATGGAATGATGTACTTACTTTACAAAATGTCAGTCAACTACATATACATAGGATAAGATTCATATAATTGTTATGTTGGTATTTTTTTGTTTTCTTACTGGTCTTTGGGCTACCTTGCCTATTTTATAGAACGAGAAGGAGTGCTAAATAAAGAGCTATATGTACTCAGCTTCTACTGAAATAGAATTCAGGAAATGAAAACTTGCTACTTAGTTAGTGGTGTCTCTGCAATTAAAAGAGGACACTTCTTGTCAACGTGAATTGACTGTTGAAAAATGTAGAACTTTCAACACATGACCATTCTGGAAATAATTTAAAAAATATCAGAGCAGAAAAAAATCGATTGAGTAGGTATATACATAAGTACAGAATTTACTTATTGTTTTCAGGCTGATTTTTTTGAAACTGATTTTTTCAAAAAATCGAAAATCGATTTTCAAAAAAATCTTTTTTTAAAATAATCTACGTATCACTAAAACTGACCAAGAGGAATTTTGGAGAAAATGCGACGGAATGATTTACTTACTTTACGAGATTCTGTACCTAGGTACTACATGTTAGAAATTAATTATTCAAAAAATGAGGTTTTCTTCAAATAATTGAGATTATACTAAAACTTACCTAGAGGAATTTTTGGAGATAATGCGACGGAATGATGTATGTAATTACTTTACGAGATGCTGTAGGTACTTGAGTATACTTAGTACATATATTTTAAACATTAGGTATTGTAGTAGTTAATTTGTATTCTAAGACACATAGGTAGCCTAATAATGATGTTAGTCAACTTTGAGACAGATTCATAATCGTGATGTTGGGTAGTTTTTCGCATTCTTACTGGTCTTTGGACTACCTTAAGGTTTTTCCTGCATCATCCCTATATGTGAGTCTGAACTTTGCTGAATGAGATTTTATATACCTATGTACGGGTGTCGCTATAATGTGCTGCTGGTAGTGCATGCTGGTGTAAGTCTAAGTATCTATCAACTTACAAGTAGATATCGATAACCACCAAATACTGCAGTAGACCTGTTAAAATGATTGGTATTCTGAATTGAAACTACTAAACCAATGTGTTTGGAAAATAAGTACCTACTTATCTTTAAATATGAACATACATATACTTTTTATTATATGACTCATGATAATGATGTTAGTCAACTTTGAGACGGATTCGTAATCATGATGTTGGATAGTTTTTCGTTTTTTTACTGGTCTTTGGACTACTTTACATATTTCAGAACAAAGGAGTGCTAATAAATTAGGAGCAATACTCACAATCAGCCTCTTCCAAAATGAAATTCAGGAAAAGAAAACTTACTATTGGTGTTGATTAAAATCAGTTTTTTTTCGGTCATCCTCATATCAGTTACTATAATTGACGATTTTAGTTTTTTACAAAAAAAATTTCCGTGAAAATTTATTGAAAATGATTTGAAAATGGAGGGAAAAAAGGCAAAAATTGTAAAACACTGATAAAAACTTTGCAAAAATTGATAAAATTGATTCCAGAAATATCAGTTTTTTCATTGATGTGAATTTTGACTGTTGTAAAATCTAGAATTTTCAACTCACGATCACGATCAGCTAACAAACCATTGAAAAAAAAAATATGTGAACAGAAGAAAATCGAGTACATAGAATTGATTGTTTTCGGGCTGATTTTTTTGAAACTGATTTTTTCAATAAGTCGAAAATCGATTTGCAAAAAGGATTTTTTTCTTCAAATAATCGACATTACTGAAACTAACCTACAGGAATTTTAGAGAAAATGCGATGGAATGATGTACTTACTTACAACACTCCATCTTTTGTGAAATACAACTACACACAACATTGTCCATGAAGCTGCTTTTCTCTATTTTTATAAAAAAAAAAGTCCCGAGCAAGTGCATATCGAAATCACTAACAAGGGGAACCTCTTGACAAGTTGTGTATTACACTCGACTTGTTTAACGAGTTTATCCACATTTGAGCCGATTTTGAGAGTGACACCTCAAAAGTGGCTTTTTGGCCAGCTTTTTTATAAAATTGAAAAATCAAAAAAATCAAAAGTTTACCGTTTGTGAGGTGGATAAACTGGTTAAACAGGTGGAGTATAATACACAACTCGATTTTTAGCTGCCCAACTTCATATTCACACCTTCTGAAGTAAATTCAAAATTCTGGAGAAATTGAAAAATCCCGCTGGAGGCTCCAGAACGGCTGGAAATGGTGAAATTTAGATTTGGGTAGTTAATAATGTATTAGTTTTTGGACTTAATTTGCCCATTTTTTCCCTTGTAAGCTGTAATTTTCAGGAAGTAATTTTTCTAGGTTTTGTGAATGCAGACGAGTGTAGAAAATGGAGGTTTCAAACTCTTTTAAATTAGGGCGGGTGTCAGATGTCAACTAAATCACAAATTTTCAGGTCAATTTAGTTTAAATTTTTATTTTTGCCTGTTTTTAATCAAATTTGATCTTCAAAAATCCGCCAAAAATTGAAAATGCACTTCATTATTCACCTTGAATTTTGGTCTGGTGACCCCTAAAAAAATTCTATCATCAAAGTAAGTATTTCTTACCGCCAAAAATCGCAAAAAGTAACGCCTTTCGTTGACTTTGCCAAACAAATTCTGAAAATTGTCATTTTTTTTTGTGAAGAACTGCCTAAAAATCTAGTTTTTTTATAAAATAATTGTGAAAAAGTCTCGCTTGAGTTAAAGCGAGACTGACAAAAATATCACTAAATTCCAAAAAAGTCCTGCTTTTTGCAAAAAATTGAAAAAATTTGAAAAGTCTTTATTTTTGAAATCAAATTTTTCATCAGACTTGCTGAAAACTTTCGTCTCTTGCTATTTACTTATTTGGAATTGAAAAAATTTTTATTGTCTTCTAAAAATTGTCAATGTCTGAATTTTAATTTTCATTGAAAAATATTCGTCATTTCACCAAAACTTGCTAAAGAGGTTTTCCATTTAAAACATACTTATATCTATTGATGATTCTCTCACTTTTTGATTACTTTTTTAGCATGCCTACATAAACTTAGTTCATTGAAAATAGAATTGAAATAGGAAACAGAATGAAGTAAAGGCCGCCTGACTGCTACTTTCCTTTTTCTATGTAAATAAACAAAACATGCTTTTGTCTGTTACTGAAACGATCTTTTCTATCAATTGTTGAATGAAAAAAGGCAAAGCCAGGGTAAGAGATGAGTCAGGTTTGGGGGAGGATGAGGGATGAAATAGTTTTGTTTAGTTGCATTTGGTTACTGACCTAACCTACACAACAACTAAAAAGAGAATGTTTATAAGACTTTGGATGTGTTTGGATGCATCTCGGATGCATTCGAGGTAAAACACGAATGCTAGCGACAACTACATTTCAGATGCATGTATACTAGTTCAAATGTCTCCGAAAAGAACAATAGATCTGGCTATCTGCAATACGCTAAAATCAATGGTTATAGTGTATCATAATTTTTATTCTAACACACATATACTTAGGTAGCCTAATAATGATGTTAGTCAATTTTGAGACAAATTCATAATTGTGATGTTGGGTAGTTTTTCGTTTTCTTACTGGTCTTTGGACTACCATGCCTATTTTATAGAACGAGGAATGCTCAATAAAGAGTTATATTAAGCTTCTTCCAAAATAAAATTCAGGAAATGAAAACTTACTACTTAATTAGTGGTGTCTTTGCAAATCAGTTTTTTCCGCATCATCCCTATATCATGTCGTGAGTCTGAACTTTGCAGACTGAGATTAGATTTTATATACCTACTGGTGTCGCTATAATGTGCTCCCAGTAGTACTTTTGTAAATCTAAGTATCTGTCAACTTACAAGTGGATATCGGCGATACCTAACCACTAAATACTGAGACATGAAATTGATTATGGTTCTTATATTTGAAACGACTAAACCATACTAAACCGATGTGCTGTTTGGAAAATACATTTATTTATATTTTTATGTGTAGGTAGGTACCTACCTTATTAACAATCGGTAGTAAATGTTTTATATCTTCGAATCTTGTTCAACAAAATTTCACTCTAAACACCATCACCAGCTTCTTCCGAAATAAAATTCAGGAAAAGAAAACTTACCCGCGGTGTTGATTAAAATCAATTTTTAAAATCAAATGAGATATTAAGGTTACCCAATGTTTTGAAGAACTGACTATTTTGGTTTCTTAAAAAAAAAATAAAAATTTGTTGAAAATGATAAAAAAAATGCAGGATAAAAATAATTGAAAAACTCCAACAAAAACTTCGCAAAAATTGATAAAATTGATTCCAGAAGTAGTAGTTTTTTCATTTATCTACGTAAATAAATTTGGACTGTTGTAAAATCCAGAACTTTCAACTCACGAACACGATCAGTCGAGAAATCATTGAAAAAAATATGAGAACAGAAAAAAACTGCAGTGTACAGAATTGACTTTTTTTGGGCTGATTTTTTTTTAAACTGATTTTTTCAATAAATTGACAATCGATTTGCTAAATGATTTTTTTCTTCATTTAATTGACATTACTAAAACCTTCCTAGAGGAATTCCGGAGAAAATGCGATGGAACGATGTACTTACTCACTTTACGAGATGTTAGTCAACTACATATTATAAGATATGGATTCATAATCGTGATGTTCTTGCATACTATTCTTTGACACATACTCAGGTAATAATGATGTCAGTCAAATTTGAGACAATTTCATAATCGTGATGTTGAGTAGTTTTTCGCATTCTTACTAGTTTTTGGACTACCTTAAGGTTTTTTTCGCATCATTCGCCTATCATATACCGTGTGTTTGAACTTTATTGCTGAATTAGATTTTACGTATTTAATAGGTAGGTAACATACTTATATGTACGCAAATGTCGATATAATATGTGCTGCTAGTGTATGTCAAAGTATCTATCAACTTACATGTATACCACTATACCTATATCGGCGATTACCGCCAAATCGTTTTTTAAAATGGATTTTCATGTAAAATGGTCCAAAAATTTCAAAAATCGTGACTCCTTTTCTCTATTTTGTGCTGTGAAGAAAATTTGGAGTCGTGTTTAGTAGTTGACTACTCGAGCTTTCAGAGGCAAAAAAATTGCCACAATTTTTCCATTTTTGAACAATGCTACCTAGCTGTCAACTTTTTTTTTTTTTTGGAGCGACATAGAGTGATATTGTCTTGATCCGAATTAGAAATTGTTTTCATTTAAATCGGACTGTATTCAGTATTTGTGAGTAGCTAATAACGGAAATGTCCCACGTATCTACCTACTTCTACTTCCGTCCGGTGTATATAGTGTTCTATCTTAAATTAGGTACGCCAGTTTAAACGAATCGCAATGATAAAATTTGTGGGCCAAACTGATAGATACATTCAAATATGTATCTTGAAAGAAACACTTGAATAGCTCAATTGTGAATCCATTTTAAAATATTTAATTAGCTCAAGAGATAACTGTAAACGTAATTACCTACTTACTCAAAAATGGTCTCAAAGATTTTCGTATTTGGTGTTGTTTTAATTTGTATTATCATCGACGTAGCTCGCGGAATCGCACAAGAAAAGGAGAACGATGAAGGTAAGATTTGAATTACAACTTACTACGGATGATAAGCCGCAATCGCGATATTTTTTGCATTTAGAAAGTTATAGTTTTATACGCCAAATTTCAAATTTCTAGGGCAATTTAGTGTAGTGAAATTTTGATTTTTTTTTCGCTTTTTTGGCGCGAATTTGATTTTTTAAATTGTCTAAAAAACGAAAAATGTACTTTAGCACTTTAAATTTTGGATGATGATGTATTTTTGCGAGCTTTTTAGAGTTTTTGCGCGAAGCGCGAAAAAACTCTATTGTAATCATTTTTTCATGGTAGTCATCGTAGTCATCGTCGTCATCGTCGTCGTCGAGTAGAATTTTAAAATGCTAAGCAATATGCAAAAAAAATTTGCTACGTTTATTTGTTTCTAAATTCCGATTTCAATTCAAAACTTTATTGTAGATAATATTGATATGAAAAATGAAGATAAAATGGTGAGGAAGTATGTACCTAGTTAATAAGCCAAAACTGAAATTGTAGATACAACTTTGGCGGGTTACTTTCATATTTTTTTTTCAATAACGAAAAACAAATCGAATCGGTGAAGATTGTAATTTTTTTGTTTCTAAATTCCTAATTCAATTCAAAGTTTTATTGTTGATAATATTGATATAAAAGTCATCGGAAATTTTATGAAAATCGGGCATTTTTCCAAGAATCTATGTAAGAATTGAAACGGTAAATTCAGAAAAATCAATTCTCAAGTTGATGCCTGATGGTAAATGTCTGAGGTGAGATTATATTGATCATATCATCAAAATTTGTTGAAGAAATATTCAAAAGCATTGAGCATTAGATCACCCAATAAGCAAAAGATAAATGCAAAAACTCTCTTGCAATCAGCGAATAGCTGATGGCTTGTTAATTTAGTTTTAACCATTCGCGGGTGCTTTTCAATTCCCTCATTTTTTTGGTCGAGGAAATAGCGTTTTGAAAATAACATCTCTGGATGTCTCGTTGAATTTTACTAAAGATAGTCTATAGTTGTGCTGACTCAAAAAAAAAAACTAGACAGCTAAGCAAAGCTTAGCTGCAAAGTGTGCGTAGCTAGCTGCCTTTTCTACAGCTATAACCGCTATTACATAGCTAAGTAGTGCATGCCTCTAATTTTTCAGAATTCTCATTATCTTCATATAAATATTACATGCAATAATTGAAGAGCTCTATTCCAAAGTGGGATGGATTTTTCAAAGTAAATTTTTCTACAAGTGATTGTTCTATGTCCAAAGAAAGGAAAGGTGCACCGACCTTTGGAAACAGAACAAATTTCAGTATCAAAAACTTTAAACGCATTTTTTGGAGGAAAAAATGACTTAACCCACTTTGGAATAGAGCTCTTCAATTACACTAGGCAACGGCATGCTTGTGTTCGGGTAGAAAATGGGCTTAATCGATAGTTTAGACCCTAAAACAAAAAACAGAGTGGGATTTTTCAATTTGAATTGTTTTTGTGGTCAGGAGAGATGATCAAAGTTTCAAAAATGGCCGTTTTTGCCCTATTTCACGAGTTTCTGGCGACACCAGTATTGTTTTTCGAAAAAACCCAAGGTCATATTCGGATTCTACGCACTTTTTTAAGTAAACATCTTTCCCGGATTTTCGATTTTCGAAGTTTCAAGCGCATACGGACGATTTTTGTTTGTAACATATTTTAAAACTCGGAGCGCGCGACGCTGGCGTTACTCCACGATGTAATCGTGGCGCGGAATCGTGTTCGCGCGGGCGAGGTTCTCGTGCAGTAAAAATTTCGTGTTACAAACGAAAATCTTCCGTATGCGCTTGAATGTTCGAAAATCAAAAATCCGGGAAAGATGTTTACTTAAAAAAGTGCGTAGAATCCGAATATGACCTTGGTTTTTTTCGAAAAACAATACTGGTGTCGCCAGAAACTCGTGAAATAGGGCAAAAACGGCCATTTTTGAAACTTTGATCATCTCTCCTGACCACAAAAACAATTCAAATTGAAAAATCCCACTCTGTTTTTTGTTTTAGGGTCTAAACTATCGATTAAGCCCATTTTCAACCCGAACACACGAAAAAAGTCAAAAATTGTTGCCTAGTGTTATTCATATCATTTTCAAGTTCACATTATCTACAACTTATAGAACTTTTAATCAATTTTTGGAATTCTCAGTGTCTCTAAATGACAAATTTTCATATTTTTTTTAGAATTTCCATCGTCTTCAAATTTATAAAATTTCAAACCAATTTTCAGAATTTGCCTTTGATTCTAAAATTATTAAATCATATAAAATATGTTAAGAATTCGCATTGTCTCTAAATAACAAGAAAAAAATATGGGTAATTTTTACAAAAAATGTTGACTACATATTTAGCACAATAACCAGATCCCATACAAAAATACATAATATAAGTATGATAAAATTTGTTTTGAAAATCGGCAATTTTCAACTGTTCAGTTACAATAATAATTTTTACTGTAATCTTATAGTAAAAATCATCATTTTAATAAATTTTGCTATAACATTAGTAAAAATCAGTTTGTTTTAATAATTTTTACTAAAGCATGATAATAAAAATTACATTAACCAAGTTGTGTAAAAATTACTCATTTTAAAGTAATTTTTATATCATAAAAAGTAAAAATTACTCATCTCAACGTAATTTTTACTGTACTTACGACGCTATAGGTATAGTAAAAAGTATTTGAATAAGTCAAATGAAAATTCATTTAGCAAAATGATATCATCATATTTCATAACTTTGTTTTTATAAATCAAAACGAGGGGGCTACAGGGTTCAAAATTCGTTTTTTTTTGCACCAGCATCATGTACTCACTCCACAGCATTTACCTATCCAATATTTCCAACGAAAAATCCGTCACCTATACCTACCTACCTGATGGGGATTCGAACCTGGGACCCTACAATTCCTATTCCTACCTACATGCCCTAACCATTCGACTACGAGTACACATGGTGGGTTAGGGCATTAAAAGAATATATTTGTTGGGTAAACGCCCCACCAAACCACTCCCACTTGGAACATACAGCTAACAGATGAGGGGTGTAACAGGGTACAATGAGCGGCAGGTGTTTTGCGAGTCCCCTTTTCCCTTTTTTAGGATTTAATGCATTAAAATAATGAACTAAAATTGCAATTACTCAGCAATTACCCATCCGAATTGAATAAAAAATAATCTATTCCCTCCGCCTTAATGATTCTCAAATGGTGTCCAATAGGTACAAAAAACGGTTGGATAGTTTAAGAGAACATTCATGTGTAATGAAATTTCATTTCTCAAAGCGAAACCAATAGTGTGCTACGCACACTAAAAAAAAAAAAATGAAAAATTACTTACTTCACTTTGCCTTTGAGCTCCTCAGTTATATGTAGTACATTGTTATTAATAGAGTTTCAGAATAATTCAAAATGATGATGTTGGGTAGGTTTTCGTTTTCTTACTGGTCATTGGACTACCTTTGCTTATTTTAGAGCGAAGAAGTGCTGATTTAAAATCAATACTCAGCTTTTTCCGAAATAAAATTTAAGAAAAAAAATTACCTACTAAGAGGAATTTTGGAGAAAATAATTGATCTATATCCGTTAGGTAGTCCTGGTTATTCGTACTTGATTATGCGGTGTCGGGATATATTTCTCATGTCTTCTTTAAACATCGTTAAGTATTAAAACAGAGGCACACAGATCATTCAACCCTAAAATAATTCAGTTGTATTGAACTGAGGTGCATAATAAGTATTTCATCAAAGTGAAAAAGTAAAAATGAAAACGCTTGAACTTCTTGAATTTGCATGATCTTGAGACACACTTGAATCGAGGGTGGATCTTGAAAAGCACTGAGGTCACCCTACAAAAAATTAATAAAACTAAAAGGTATGATTAATTTCTTGAGGAATCGTTTTAAAAATGAAATTTCATATGTACTATACAAAATAGCATAGCTGGGTTGAAACTGGGCATGAAAAAAATACATATACATATGCATATAATTTATGTTACGCATCTCATCTAGATGTACAATACCAGACTCATTATTCCAGAATTTTTTACATGTAGGTACCTTACCTACCTAGGTATACAGGTGAAATATCTTCAAAAATTCCAAAAAAAAACTGATCGTTTTCACAGTTTTCCCCTCCCAAATTGGTCAATTTTGCTCCCTATTTTATAACTGTTAGATATTATAGACATTGTAAGGGTAAGGGCACCAATTATGGACCAGTCCGCAATATGGACCAGCGCCCGTTCTCGTTGGTAATTAGCGCAATCTGTCATGAAAAAATGTATTCTGATGTATTTTTCATCAAAAAAACAAATGAGACAAAAATTACAACTGTAAAGTCAAAACTCGCTGAGAAATTTACAAAAAACTATTTTGAGACACTGAAAATTTTTTTAGTGTGTTTTTCAACTTTTATTAAAATATATATGTGGTGTAATTTTCTAAATGTCATTGATGTTTATAATATCAAAAAAGGATGTAGTTTCTGCTGGAGTGATCAGTTTTTGCTAAAAATGAGGGTATGCACAGAAATTTTTGGTGCAAAGTTTTTTTTTATGGGGTGCGCTAATATGGACCACCTGTGATATTGAATTTTTTACTCATTTTTTACAGCCGCTGAAAAGGGGAATGCTTGAAATACTTTTTTTTGTTCATTTCTACTAATAAATATGATGTTTTGAAACGTAAAAATATGTTTATTTTGAAATTATTCTTTAGGTGGTCCATATTAGGCGTCCAAAATTTTGAACTGTCATTTTGACACTCGTCATTCAACATTTTTGAAAAAAATATTTGAAATTAACCTGAACTGCTTAGAATAAGTTTTTTTGTTCATTTCTACAAATAAATATGACCATTTGAAAAATGTGAAAGTATGTTTACTTTGAAATTTTATAGGTGGTCCATATTAGGCGTCCAAAATTTCGCACTGTCATTTTGACACTCATCACTCAACAATAAAAAAAACATACTTAAAGTTGACCTTCACCCCTGAAGTTTTGTACAGTGTTAGTGGAAGGATGGAACTTCATTTCAAGCCTTTGTGGAGGTTTCTACCTCCTATAGTTTTCAAGTGGCAATCCTCCAAAAAAAAGTGGTCCATATTTGGTGCCTCTACCCTTAGTACAACAGAATTTTGGAAACCCCCTGAACCTCCTTCCGGGTAACCCACCAGTCCAGAATACATGTCTATTGTCGGATATCATCTCGAAATCATCAGTGTAGGTACCATTTTTCGTTTTTTTTTAAACTCATTTTCGTGAAAGTAACCTACTCGTAGGTGAGGTTTTTTCCATTAAAAATGGACTTATCACAGGTGAATAAAAAATCAAAGTTTTTTCATTTATCTAAAATTGCAATGTATGATGTATTTTGAGTTGATGTTAGTCTAGACATGAGTTTTAACCAGGTGGATCATCCGATATGAGGCTCAAGGGTTCCCAAATTTGTGTGATTCAATTTTTATAAGAATCAAAACATGGAAAAAATTGTCAAATTTAGTCCGAATTAGGGTTGGTGGTGTAGTTGGGCGTCTTTTATGATGTATATTGCGATAGCATAATCAAGTATAATTTTATCGAGCAAAACTAATCAATTCAAGCGGGGAAAATCGCGAGAAAAATTTGGTTTTTTGCATTTTTGGAGGTCTTCCGCATGTATAAAAAAATTCTAAAAAAATATGTATATGTTGTACGGTACTTTTAGATGAGCTACTCATACAAAATTATTTATTCTCATTATTGCGCCTCTGAAAAAACTTACCTACTAAAAATTCAGCTGAAGAGTTGAGAAAGCCTGTTTTGAAAACAAGATACCAACGCTTGAAAAGATTCAAAAATTTTTCATAAATCAGCCTTGCGATGTCAACATCCCTGCAAGTTTGAAAAAAAATTCAGTTGGAGCTTACCATAGATTATTATGTTTCAAGTGAAGTAGCAATTTTATCCTTTAAGGAGGGAGTTAGTTCAGTAGTGAGGCAGCAATCTGATAATTCTACTACGGAGGTTCTATAGACAATAAGTAGGTGTCTACGTACACTGCCCACTTGTCCAGTTTCAAATCTGAGGGTAGGACTAACGCTGAATCGCCTATTGTAACTGCTCAGTGCTCATGCTCTTCATAAAAGTATAAGTATCTGAATTGTTTGTGCGATGAGAAATTAGAATTTTTCTATAATCTGGAATACTTACTACTTACACTTTTTCGTTTTTATGTAGAGTAGACACCAGTGATTAAACAAGCATTCAAGTTGATAGTGAAAAAGATTGAGAAGGCGAAGCAAAGACCCTCTCGTAATCAGCAAACTAGCATGAACTTGGAATATGGACACTTTCGCTTGATGATCATTTTTGGCTTTGGATAGATATTTTAGTAGTTTCCTTGTAAGGAACAGTGGTGGATCAACCATGTTCAGTAAAAATTTTACGCTGTCTTGCAACATTTACTCAGTGGCCGGGGGGGGGGGGTGGATAAATCAATTTTGAATAGGTACCTCGTGAACGAAGCATATGCTACATGAAAAAATCATTTAAAAAAATAAAAATCAATGTGTCATATCAAAAAATCAATGTTGACTTTTTTTTGGATTCTCGTGTGAAAAAGCTTCGAAAGTTCAAAAAATCTTGCCTCACCCTCGCTTCTCAACCTTGACTTTCAAATAAGTTACAGCTTTCAAAATACATTTATGATTCTTCAATTTTTACAAATTGATTTCGTTGAGTTGACATATAAAAAAAAATTGTAGTCGAACTTCAAATCGTTGTGATTTTTTTATGGAGAAGAGATGTGCAATGTTCGGAATTGTAGGATTTTCTTACACATAGGTAGCTAGGTACCTATTAGGTGCTCATGTTGGAGTCGTTTGATCGTTTTGAAATATTCAATTTATATTTTTAAAAAGAAGTCCCTACTACGAAAATGTTGAAATCTGTTATTTTCGTCATCATTTTAACGCTTGCAAGAACCATCAACCCTTGAAATGAAAACCACCCCTGTGTGTTAAGATCATTGTCGTAATTTGCTACGTTGATTATACCGAAAAAGAAGCAGGTAAAGAAAGTATTACGCGTATTTCGTGACAAAATGTCATTGTATGTGCAGCTTTGTTGGTCATTGAGCTGACTTTTGATTTTGTAGCAGAGCTCGGGTAAATTTTAAATATGAAATGACCGCGCATCGTACCTACTCGTATTTTGATTCGAGTATTCGAGACAAACTACATAAAGTTAAAGGCAAAGGGGGATAAATGCCGTAAAACGGTTTTACGATCGTTTTTACGTCGAATATGTCGACTGCGAGCATGTTGATTGCCATGTTGCATGCGGAGTTGAATTACCATCGTCGACTAATATTTCTTTTTCCTTGAAAATATGGTAGAAATTACTTCGGGAAGTGTTTCCTTCTTGCAGAGAGGGTTGTTTATCTTCGGGGGGTGAATTTAATCGAGGTATCATGTGAGACAAATGATTTACTAAATAGCTGGATGTGTTGGTTTTCAAATCAGTGTCCATTTTTATTTCATCATGCAGCTGTTTTTCATTCAAAATTAAGAATAGGTATTTCAGTCGAACATATTAACGAGAAGCTGTTTGCTGAAAAATTACTCAAAAAAAGTATCCACTTCCAATATTTGAAATTTCCTTAACAGTAGAGTTAAGTATGTTACTCCGCTGTTATTGGGTTTGTGCCATGCCACCATTTCAAGCTCTTTACACAACAATGTATTCAGAGTATTTTGTTGGAACGAACGAAAGAACGAAAGAACGTACAATTTTTAAAAACTCGTTTCGTAAACCCCAACTCGCGAGACGAGAAGAGAAAAGAGGCATCTGGGCAAGTCACGGGCTCCGGAGTTGGTTATTATCTTTCGTTTTTCTCGCCGCTCAAAGCTCGGGTAATACGATGTAATTCCACTTAAACCTTAGGATTTGCATGAACCCACTCGGAAATATTGGTCAGCGCCGCAAAACGTTGCAAAAAAATGTCGTCCTTGCGCTTTATTCCGAAACGCAGCTGCTTTTATATCTTTATTAATTATGCGAATATAGGCTCGAATCTCCTCTGAAACGTACGTATTCCCTCGTTTATTTTGGGAGGTCTTGTCGTGATGCTGGAGCAGTGCTGCAGTTATCATGATGAGGTGGGGAAGGAGAGATATGGCTTATAAGTTCATATTGCATTTTATGTATGTACTTATTTTGAAATGGGGTATTTGTTTATTACTGAATTTGAGGTCTGATTAATAAAACATGGACGAGCTGTTTGGTAAAATTTTATAGAAATTAGAGCTCAAAATTTGTGTTTTCAATTTTCAAGATGAGCTGTGCTCACTACGCAATGCTCAGTACTCAAAGAAAGATATTTTATATCATGAAAACACTGAATCGCAACGCTGCGATTCAGCTACAATTGTGAATCGGATTCAATTTTCACAATTCATTTTTAAGTGTAGGTATATTTAAAATGATAAATTATTACTTACTTACTTTTCGAGTAGATATGTTCTGCCCATATATGTACATGCGTGTGGAATCCATTTCAGATTTTCTCTCTCTTTATATAGGTACCGAATATATTCATGTTCGAAGAATTCACTGACACTTATGGATTTTATTTGGTTAAAACTGCATGGCCGTTTCTTTTGGTTTTGTTTGGCGGAGGTTGTTGAACCATTTTTTCTTCCTCTTGTCTGATTTCGCCATCTTTGAAAATCTGTAAATTAAAGTACACATGAAGTAGGTGATTTTCTAAATAGGTAGGTGCCTATTATATCCACCTATGCGAATAATATCTACAATTTTTATTAAGGCGTCATCTCTCAAATCGTACCTATACCTATATCTTGTATTTTTCATGACATACAATCAATTCGACTGAAACATCTGTGAAAAAAATTCATTATGAGGGCAACTAAATTTTTTTAAAAATGTTATTGTATATCATATCAGAGGCAGTATGGGTACTCACTTTTTGAAATATTATAGAGAAAATTTACTCTACGAAATTGGGCCATAACAAGTGGAGTACCTACCTACATTTGAAATTTGACTTTTGAATTGTGCACCGTCCTGTTGAAAAAAACAAACATTAGTAGATTAATGATTTCAGTACATTGCTACATATTACCCATTTGCAATAATGTAGGTGACCTATTTACCTCATCGTCTTCAGTAACAGTAACCATTTTTTGATACCTGTTGTAATGTTTTTAATTAGTCAGGTGTATTGTAAGTATGTGTGGGCGAGGTCTCAAGCCCCAATGCCTTCATGAGGGGCGATATACTCGTAAGCTACAGGTGATTATTTGTGAGCTTATATTTCACGAATGAAATATTGCATTCATCAAAAAATACAAACTTACAAAGTAACTGTGATTGCAATTTCTATAAACTGTGTGGCTGAATACCTATAATATCGATTTTGTGAAATCAGTCTCATTCTATTGAATGATTCAATCATATAAAAAATAGACCCCAATGTATCAGAAAACAAAAGTAAAAAATTTTGAGTGTTAGGTAGAAGATAAGATTCAAAAACCATAACTAGCTAATCAAAAAGTGGAAATCCTCTTGTAATCAGCAAAAAAAAAGAACATCTGGTAAGAGTTTCCTTGTCATCCTTTTCTTGTGGTTAATTTGCATTAGGTTGTCTGTATACAAGATATAAAGTATGCGTTGAAATTTGCAGAGTTTTCCAAATAAACACGATGATAAATAAAACCACCATTTTTGAAAACACTGTGATTTTTCTCAAATTGGTGGGAGGGAATGAGGTGGGATCTGTGAAAAAATATCTTGAGTTTTCAGATAGTCTGCCAAAAATTTAAAAATACTTTTTTCGGAACCTCGTGTCATATTTTCTGCCATCTTCCTCTCACCTATTTTCATTCCAATTGGAAAAATTACCAATTTTAGATGAAATCCATGCCCTCCCTTCTATGTAAAATGACTTTCCATAGTCTGTAGGTAATGAAGAGCATATATTTCAAGTATTTTATTTCTAATGGTTAACCAGAGAATGATGTCTTGTTTTATAAGAACACAACAGCCTTGACTAGAAGAAGATTGATTTACACATCAATTAAAATACCCGCATATACTTAACTGTGTATCACTTATATAGTTCATATTTTGCCTAGAGTCAATTCTAATGATATGTATTACACAACATAGGTTTATTGTTATTATCATAAAAATCATTATTCCTATTAATAAATTTCCAAATTGCTGCCCTACCCTTAATTGAATTATTTATTACAAAGAATTTTACCTGGGAGAGACGAAGAAGACGATGCCATCGAAGACCTATTAAACATAATGTTTAGTGAAACAGTACCTATTGCAGATAATCCTCCCTGAATTCCACTAGAGAATTCATTAAACGTCTGAATAATAGACCCCAATGTATCAGAAAACAAAAGTAGAAAATTTTGAGTGTTAGGTAGAAGATAAGATTCAAAAACCATAGCTAATCAAAAAGTGGAAATCCTCTTGTAATCAGCAAAAAAAAGAACATCTGGTAAGAAGTTTACGGATCTGAATGGAGGACTCTTAGGTTGTTGAAACGAATATTCAGCTCATTAAATTTGATCCCCGGTTATGTCTGTACTGTTTGAAAATCTTAGCTAGTAGTTTATACATTCAAGACAAATTTCAGCTCATTTCTGTACAGTGGAGCAGACCTAGATGCTCCTTCCTTTCCCACTCTCATTCTCATTTGGAAGATGGTTGATTTTGAAAGTTTGAATTTTCTCTGTTATATACTTAACGTAGCAAATTCCGCTCATTTTTGTGGGGAAAAAAATCAGATCATGAAAATTTTGACTCTTATCGCCATTGCTCTTCCTTAGATCAAGATTAACAGTGAAGAGCGTAGGTAGTGGAAGTTTTTTTCTTTTTTTCCCCCACATTCAACATACTTACCAAAGTACTAATTACAAAAAGTACAAGTACATATCTGAGTACATACTGTCTCCAGATTAATTTTAGACATGAAAAAGTTGTGAGAAGAGTACTTCACCCATTTTCAAAGTGTGCACTGGAATGAAACATGATTCAATTGTATTCAAATTCCCTTCTTGTTGCCTCTTTTGACCTTGAAATTGAACTTGAAAATATTTTGTATGCAGTGAAAATTGGGGAATAATGCTATTCCGCTTGAAAGGTTCACTGGTGAGAGCTTTTGAGCCTGAAAATGTACAGGAACAATTTAGGGCTTTTACATATGTGCCAGTTGAACCCATGTAAAACAATACAGTGATAATGAATTGATTGATTAGAAATGAATGCCTTGAAAGAAATTACTTACTGAGTACACATGTCCTTAGCCTATCTACGCATGTACCACTTCCAATTTTTACTGATGATGTTTATGGTTAGCTTGAAGACTGGCTGCATCGATGTTTCATTATTTGTTTCCTTCCACTCAATTTTGAATTTGGACTGCAACACTTACCTATGCTCGCTGTCGTTCACAGTCTCAATTGCTTGTAAAGGCACCAAACTCACCATTGTTGTCCTTAGCTCTCCTTACTATTGATGCGATAGGAGTCCCCATAAGTAGTTACAATAATATAAATTTACATGTGAACTCATCTTCTAAAAACTATATCGATGGAATCTATGTGTAGCCTATATATAACTATGCTTGTGATTCAATTTTTACTAGTCCAACAAATAACAATGAAGAATATTTGTTAATTTTCCCACAAGTTTTCAAATGTCAGTGTCACTTACTCGCACTGACTCGCAACATATTTCAAAGGTACACCAACTTATCAAAAATCATCAACAAATTTATCAACTGCTTGCACCTCTGATGCATAGTGGTGACTGAGATGGTGGGTTAATTTGTTGAAATTATATTTTAGCGTGTAAATGAAAAATACTACTAGGTACTATTACGTATATGTACTACCAAAAGTTTGTAAGGAGTAAATTGTAATAACTATCATCCAAAAGGCAATTCCATGTATGTCCAGGAAAAAAATGATTTTGTGAATCACTGATAAGGTTCTGGTGATGGTGTGTCAAGAACAGTGAAGTCTTAATCAGGCACATTTTCTCTTGTCTGGCTTTTCTGAGGCAGATGTTAACTTCATGTTTACAGGCACACCAGAGCCTTATTGGTGGCATGTAAAATCATTTTTTTTTATGGACATACACAGAATTGCCTTTAAAAGTAGATATCAATAAAGACAAAGACACATGTTGGTACCTAATTTAGCAAAAGATGAGTTATGTTCCAAAAATTATCAGTAATCACTACTAGTTCAGAAAAAATTACTTACCATATACTTGTAATTTACTAAAAATGATAAGTATTAAATGCAAAATTTTCCATTCTATTAACTGGCTTCATTCACCTAAGTGGCACCTGCTGTATCAGAAACAGGGTTGTCAGCGTAGAATGTAAAACGTAGAATAACATGTAGAATAAATGTAGAATATGTAAAGTAGAATAAATTTTTATTCTACGTAGAATATGTAGAATAAGTAGAATAAGTAGAATAAATTGAAAAAATGCAAAAAATGTTCCAATTTGCTGGAAAATTGTACTTTGCTAAGCTTTTGGATGATTAATTAATTATGTTTTCACCATTGTAATGCTGAAATTCTTCAAAAATGCTGAAAAAAGTTTAGTAGAAGCTGAATTTCTCATGTAATTTCACCTCATTTTGATAGGTCACCTGACACTTTTTCAATTATCCCAAAATCATGATTCATGAGCTCAAAATTTTCCAAATATGTTCAAATTCAATCAAAACATATTTTCGTCATAATATTCAAATTCAAATTCCTCATGTAATTTTGATCCATTTCAATAGGTTGTACCCAATACCTACCTATGACTGTTTAAGTTTTTTTCAATTACCTATCTCTTAAAATCAGGACTCAATTTTGAACTCAAAATTCTCTAAAAATTAAAAAATTTCAAAACATATTTTAATAGAATTCAAAATATTTAAAATAATTGAAAAACTCCTCGCATAATTTCGACCCATTGCAGCCAACAGGTTGCATTGCATGACTTTTTTTCAATTATGAATTATTATCTCAAATTTATAACTCAATTTTGAGCTCAAAATTCTTCAGAAATGCTAAAAAAAATACATTAAATTTGTTGAAAAATTGGAATTTCTCGTTAATGGTATAATTTCAACACATTTTGATAGGTTTCAACTTTCAAGGTTACTTTATTCGTTTGTTCATTTTTTCTCATGCAGTCATGCATTCAGCTTTCAAGCTCACCAAAAAAAATTGATGAACTTTTGGTCAATTTGTTAAATTTTATTGTAAGTTGTTGTAAGCTCAAAGCTGTAGATTGTAAGCATTATCACGTTTCGTCATTTCTTATCAGGTAAACAGCCAATCAGAACTTTTTCTACATTCTACATTCTACGTATAGTCTACGTCGATATTCTACTTATTCTACTTATTTTACACGTAGACGTAGAATAACTTATTCTACATGTAAAATGACAACCCTGATCAGAAATTGACCGGCTTTTTCAATTTTTTGAAGTCTGACGTATATTGAGACTTCGTCATGATTTCTTCCAAGACATCAAAAACCAAGTCATACTTAATCAGACAAAATAATTATTGTGAAATTGGGGTAGGGTACACATTATGCACAGTACTCATGATCATTTTTTTTTTCATCAGCGTCAGTTTTACACAAATTTTGAATTGACTTCGTCAATTTTAAACGTGATCCTGGTCAAGTTTTCATTATATTTTTGGCCTTTGATGATTCTTTTCTTCAAGGTTGAATTGGACATTTGGTAATAGCCTGATTCTGATCTTATTTCATATTATTCGAGTTGGTCATACAGGGGACATATTGGGTTTATTCAGTATTAGCAGATAGGTACAATTATAGACATAGACTATACATCTAATCAGATCTGCACTTATCTTCAACGAATCCAATCATGTCATCTTCCCACAGTTGAATGATTATACCTGTTTGATTAGATTAGATCTTATCTGCAGACTTCTTCTGATCTGATTTAATATCTGATCCGATATAATAGATCTGGTTGCAGCAAATGAGGATCTGAGCTGACTGGGTCAGATCCAATCATTTTCTCCTGAGATCTCAAAAGCAATCTGATTACTTCCAGTTCCCACAGCCATATTTTTCTATCTTCCCCAAGCTATTCTGATAATTTCTAGTTGCTCTGTTACTTTATTTAATAACCTTGAGAAGCACAAGCAACAAATTATCCACGTCATCTTACGTCTCGTGCTTTTTACCCTTCATTTCAAATTGGTTATCCCCTTCCACCACCCACACCCACCCGTTTCCAGCTGCAATTCTGTTAAAATGTAGAAACACGTGTTCTACATAATCTGTTTTAATTACAGTAGGTATTGGGTAGGTAAAGTTCTCGGTGTATGTTTCTGCTAATTTACTATGTATTCTTTGAAGTGCACCGTTGTTGACGTTGTAGGAATTCTTCAACTCTTCCTTTCACTGGATTGCTAAATAATTGCTTGCTTCTTTTATTCGCTTCGGAAGGATTATTCCTCGAATAGGAAGTTAGGGAATAGGTAGGCTAATACATAGAAATAAGGAGCTTTATAATCCGATTCATATTGCCAGGTATTTAAAAATGCATCGCGGTAAAATAAGAGTGTAATTTGTGTTGGATTACACGTGTAAGTGTATCCTATCTTTTGTAAGTATTCGCTAACGTTGCTTTCCTATAAGTGATACATGTGTACCTACCAACTTCGTATTTGTTGTGGGCTTACAATATATTAAGTACAGTTAAGTACTTTTAGATGTACTACAAACGGTCCCATCCCAAGTAAGATAGGTGAAGGTATCACTTACCCTATGCAATACATACTTAGGTCTATTATCTTGATTTCTTGATATTACACGCGAATATGGAAAGAAAACTTACCATATGCCCCAATTGCCCATGTTCTCTGGGCATCGAAGTTGTCGATTATGGAAATAGTGTTGAATGCTTCATGCACTGGGGGTACATTTCAGCTGAATTAAGTTTTAAGATGAAAAGCGAGCCGAAACAAGGGGTCCACAAAATTTGTGGGGGGATCACCATCGCCATAATAAATACTAATTATCGCAATTAATAACAATAGCTGGAAGCTTTGTATGTGTGTAGTTGCATGTACACAATGTAGCAACGTACATATTACACAATCCTACCTACCTACACCAAGTATATACACTCTTATTACTTATAGGACGTACATACGTGTTTTATCATACTCCTGTGGGATAAATTTCATAGCGTAGCGGTGAAGATTTACGCGCGATAAAAGTTAATAAAAGCTTCGCCTCTTCCTACCCCTTCCGGTATAGCTGGAACAGTGCACGTCTCGCCATCGCGAACTAAAGTCTCAGCGAAGAGAAATTAGCTGTGTAGTTGATGTTATCACTACGTAATGACTTAGCCCTACACCCCTTCTCAGCCCACCTCCCTTCTCGCAAACCGTGCCATAGAGGCATAAACTATAAGAAAGGTTTTTTCCCTTCTCCCTTCCCTCTCTTCCTCCCCTTTCCAAATTTACCATCCTGGTGCTGTTGCTTACTGCACACACGTAGTTGTTTGGAATGGACAAGGGTGAGGGAAGCAGGGAAAAGAGATGCAACGTAGGTAAAATACCAAACATCTTCTTCTACACTGGAATCCGCGCACTGTACACTTCATCTACACAGATATAGACGCATTCTGAATAATTTTCGTATAAAGTTTCAGTTTGCTGCCGAGTTTTGGCATACGTTATATATAAAGAGAATAGAAGGTATTTGTATGTACCTATTCGTATGTATTTTGCAAAGTTCCTCTCTTTTCACTCCCGCTCCACGAGAGCCTTTTTCACATCAGTTATGTGTGTGTGTGTACTTTTGACTTTGCATCGTCGTCTGCGTGTCTCTTGGTCTTATATATATATGGCGCGAATAATTACCTATACGTATGCCGCATGAAGCGAGAGTTTCGCTTACGAAGAAAATTTGTCGTCGTTGTCGTCGTCGTAGTGGTTGTAATACCTTACATACCGCCACGTTCGTGTATTTTTCTTCGAAAGTGATACCTATATAGGTACCTATGTACATGCTTTATATCGGTTTTAAAGATGAACTTTTAAGGGGCAAAGTTTTTACGAGCTTAGATGCCATTCCATGGGTTTTGCGGTGTAGCAGATACCGTCGTCGATGTCGTGCCACATCACTAAATGAAGTCTTAAGTATTTGCGAAGATTTGACCGAGACCTTTTCACTGGTAATAATGTGCGGTTCTATAATCATTTGAAAGTTGCGTCGTCTCGTCGTGTTTTGATGCTAAAAGAACCGAAACTAAGAGAGATGGTCTTGAATTTGCGAGATGGGATGTGGGCTGTCAGGGAGTGAGGGGGATGAAATGTATTTTGGTAATATAGAGTACCCTGAGTACCTAGAAATCGGAGCTGAGGGTATAGAAGAGAACGAAGAGGCGGAATACTTCAAGGTGATATAAATTGTGAGAAGCGGCGCCAATTTACAAGTAACTGAGTAGGTTTTCTTAATGAAAAATTGATGAAGAATTTTTTTCATTGTACCTAAATGAATATTGAGCGAATAATGGGAGGTAAATGTAAGGGATGTCCAATGAGCAGTGGAAGTTATGATTTTGGAAATGGGTGCTCTGAGGGAAAATTTATATAGGTAAGTATCTGATCAGATCAGAAAATCGAGTATATTTGAGCAGATTTTATTTTATATAAATGGACCCGTCGAAACAAATTGAATCATATTTACCTACCCCAAGGAAAAGGAATAGATTTTATCAGATTTGATCACATCGGTTTAGATATTTTTTTGATCAGGTATTTATTGCTATAGATCAGAACATTACTTATCCGATATCTGGGTATATCTGATTTGATGTGCACTTGATAAGTACATATCTGAATGGATTAAATGTATGATCTCTTGTGGTAAGATCTTATTTGGGGACGCCTGGGGACCCAACCTGATTGGATCGTTTTGACCGCATCTGATCAGATCAGGACTAAAAGCGGATGCAAGAACTCTCTTGCAATCAGCGAATTTCGTGAAGGATAAGTACCCCTTTCGACGAGCGCAGGAACTTGTCGACCATGGATAAAATTTTTTTGTTGAAAAATACCTACACTTCTTTCATTAAAAAAATCGGTTTTGAACAGATTAATTCGTATTGGGTTGTTACACTGCAAATTGATGGTGACATCTTCTCCAAAAGCAGCTTACCTTATATTTCGTCTCTGCTGCTCTTTTTTTCTTGTTCAGTTTTTTCAAATTTATTTTTAAATTTTGCTGCTAACATAGCACTCTGTTTTTCTGCTTGAGTCTCAGAGTCTGCCTTCTTAGACCTGTTTAAATGTTTTTAATAAGCTCTGATTACATCAGAAGATTGTCTGATATCTGATCCTTGGTATCTGATTTGATGTGCACTTGATAAGTACGTACATATCTGAATGAATTAAATTGTATGATCTAATGTGGTAAGATCTTATTCGAGGATCCCAGCCTGATTAGACCGTTTTGACCAGATCTGATAAAATCAGGGCGAAAAGCGGATGCAAAAGCTCTCTTGCAATCAGTGAATTCCTTGAAGGATAAGTACTTCATACGGCATCTCTGGTCCATTCAGCCTTGGATCAAAAAACAGAAAAATGTTTGAAAATGAACTTCTCTCATTTAAAAAAATCGGTGCTGAACAGAAATTAATTCGTATTGGGTTGTTCATCTGCACACTGCACATAATACTGATGATGACATCTTCTCCAAAAGCAGCTTTTATTTCGTCTCTGCTGCTCTTTTTTCTTGTTCAGCTTTTTCAATTTATTTTTAAAATTTTGCTGTTAACATGATAGGCATGTTTTTCTGCTTGAATCTGCCTTCTTAGACCTATTTAAATCGTTTTGATAAGCTCTGATTACACCAGAAGATTGTCTGATATCTGATGTGATCCTTAGTATCTGATTTGATGTATTTATCTGAATTGATTGAATCGTATCTGCTCCGAGGAAAGTGATCAGATCACTGATTTGACCAAAATACACTTAATTGTAATGAGACCTGATCAGATATGCAAATTGACTGTATCTGAGCACCTCTAAATGAACCATTGGGAGGTTCATCTCTGGGTTCCCATGTTGGGGAAACCAATTGCTTTGAAGAGTGTAACAAGGTATCCTGTCCAATAGACTAAATCAGAATGAAGTTGAGTTTAAAAAAAAAATTAAATGAAAGATTTGAAAAAACTCAAATCCTTAATTTCCAGCAAAACAAAATGAATATGGATTGGAAATTTTTTTCAAAAATAATTTAACAGGACGAGTAGGTACCTGAAAACATTGGTCAAAAGCACTTGAAAATATTCTTTAAAAATTAACTATTGCACATTGAAGCAGTTAAAGCATCCAATGCCAAAAGCGAATGCAAAAACCCTCTTGCAATCAGCGAATAGCTGATCGCTATGTTTCATACATAAAATCCATGAACCCTTTTTTCTTCGTAGCAAACCTGTTTATGTTACATATTATGCCACGAAGGAGGTTTTGTTTGAAAAAAAAGAAAAATGAACGCATTACGCTATCAACTATTGCGCATTAAAGCAGTTAAAGCATCCAATAGGCAAAAAGCGAATGCAAAAAAACTCTCTTGCAATCAGCGAATTTCGTGAAGTATAGGTATGTTTATCCAAATGATGCTCTGGGAAATCGTTCTGCATGGATCAAAAAAGAAAAATGTTGGAAAAATAAACATCTCGTACGTATAACCACACGTGTGCTTATATGAACAGATTGATTCGTATTTGGCCCCGAGAATATGAGAATTCCTGATCAGGCCTTCTTTGTCCTATTTATTTGTACCTAGTTCTCTTTGAAATAAGCGCTGATTACATCAGAAGATTGTGTAATATATCTGATTCTAAGTATCTAATTTGATATGTAGGTGCCTACTTATCTGAATTGATTGAAATGTATCTGCCTCGAGGAAAGTGATCAGATCACTGATCCTGATCTGATCAGAATAAGTACACCATATTGTTATGAGATCTGATGAGATAAGCAAATTGATCGTATCTGAGTAGGTACCTTTGATTTAATATGCGCTTATTTGAACAGTTGATCATTTCCTCTCAGTGGAAAGCGATCACAACATGATCACAGACGCAGTTTATTTTCTAATGTGATGAGATCTGATCAGGCCTGCTTAATTATACTCTTTGAAGGTTCTCTAAGTTCTTAATGTTGGGAAACAAATTGAAGAACGTAATAGAGGATACCCTGCGAAGCTTTCGAAGAAAAATCATTTTGGAAAATTGAAGTTTTCAAAAAACTCAAATCCTTAATTTCTAACAAAATAGATGAATATAAATTGGATTTTATTTTTCAAAAATAATTCAAAAACCTGACCCCGAGTAAGAAACATTGGTCAAAAGCACTTTTCAAAAATATTTTTAAAAAATTCATGCCACTGATTTTTTTGAAAAAAATGTCCAATTTATAACTTATTCGTTTGTTTTGTTGGAATTTATGGATTTGAGTTTTTTCAAAACTTTAATTTTCCAAAATGGTTTTTCGTTTTTCTTTAAAAGCTCAACTTGATTCGGACAGTTGGGTAGTGTACTCTGTAACACTCTTCCAAGCAATTTGTTTCCCTAACATGAGAACCTTGGATAACCTCCAAAGAGTTAATATGAGCTTTTTTGAGCAGTCAATCATTAACAGAAACATCAGTAGAAGTACGTTATCTTATTTTAGTGCGTTATCATTAAAAAATGAGCCGAGTAGGTACTTACTAATTGTCAAAATGTACGCCGTCATCCATTGATAATGTACTCTATACGCATTTGAAAATTTATAAAATATTATTTACTGTAGTCCGTTTGGATGATGAACCAAAGAGCATTAACAACGGGTACTTCGCCTTAACATGAAATCTACGACATTTAAAAAAATTCTATTCGAGTCATTTTTTGAAAAAAATGAAAAAGTCTGACCTATTTTGCAAAAATCTCAAAATTTCATGCAGTACCTAGAACCTAAAATTTAGAAAAATCAAAAAATTATGAAAAATGTTTTGTTTTAGCATTTTTTTTTTTTAGATATGTAGGTATTTATCTCAGGTTCTACAACATGAAATTTCAAGATTTCTGCTAAATTGGTAGGTAATAATATTTTTTCATTTTCTACAATAAAAGACCCTTGTAAATTTTTTGTAAATGTCGTAGTTTTTGAGTTATTAAAAATACGCTCTGGGAAGAAAATGGCGGATCAGCATACTTACCCCTCTTCTACAATGACACTTGAATTTTGATTACCGAGGCAAGTCCACTTGCTCATTTTAGGATTCAAAAATTTATTCTCAATGGAATTGATCGGGAAAGAAAAGTGCATTCTTCGGGGTTACTTCTGAGCTGAGATTACCCCTTGATGTGTACTGAGAAATGCTCTCTTGGAACAGTGGGCACCTTGAAATCTGTTTTGAAACATCTAAATACTTATACTTACTTCTGTACGCATGGTACCAAAACCTCAGTTTGTCATTTACCTACTCTTTCTCTTGTCATGAAGAAGGGTAGACTTAATTATCACAGAATTTATTCTTCTGACGCTAAATATCCTCTTACAGTTCAACACTTGATGTTTGGTTCTAATCGCTTTTTGCATTCGTCTTGAATCAGTAGAACGCATGCAATCTTTATAAATACTTATTTGTATAGTCATGCAGTCCTTAGCCTGTTCGTAATTTTAGACCTTTTACATGGTTTATTCCGGCGGCGCGGTGGCTTCTAAATCCGCATGGATTTGTTTACCTACAAGATGTTCAATTTAGTCACTGTTTAGGAATTCTAACAGTTTCTTCTTTTATTTTGCGTATTACTCCGCCTTTTTCTTCATCTTTGAACTTCTACTTCCATGAGCACCCGTAACTTAGAAAGAAAAAAAAATGCAACAGATCATTGGAATGGAATGAAAGTTAACGTATCATAATACAATATTCTGAAATACTCGTAAAGGGGATCATTAAAAATTATTGGAGGGAATCGTACAGTAGCTTAATCATTATTCGCAGATCAGAATCACAGACAATATACGCTAAAATCTGGTGTAATTTCTAGCTCAAAGTTCACCATCTTCGTACTTCTTATTCTTACGCCTTCTTTTGGCTCGTTTACTGCTGAGTACTTCGCAAGCTTGTTGAATTTTCGAAGAACTTCTCTTGAGCTTGACGTTTCTCTTCCTCATCGGTGAATTTATCCGGATGGTGTGTTTTCGATAAATATTTACATTTTTCGTTAATTTCACCCTGCGATGCGCTCGAACTCAGCTCAAGGACCTGTAAAATTGACAGATATAGGTACGTACTACATATTTTAGACACCATTGAAAAACATAAAGACTAGGTATCGGAAACCAACGATATCGTTCGATTTTTCACACATTACCGCGTTTGTAAAAAAAAAAAAATATTCTTACGAAGGCTTATCGTTTTAAGACACGTTTCCAACGAACAAAACTAACGTGTAAATCACGTATTTGATGCACGTACTCGATACTTGTTGGCAAAAATTTTGAATTTTTACTCGACTAAGCGTAAGAATAACGATATCGATCCACGTATAATTACACGGTGACTGAAGATATTATACCTTGTATGCGTTATTTTCGCCATTTGTATCGGACATTTCGACCATTAGCTTCCAAGTTGCCACCCAGCCGTGTACTTTGATGTAATTTTTGACGTCTCGGATCGACTGTTTTAGATCTGTCCACCAGGGTGATTTGAAGAAGTGGTAGAGGGCTTCGCGGACTGGAATTTCGTCACCGCTTTGGTCTGTTACTTTGGCATTAAAGTAGACGTAACTTCCCCAAAATGAACAGAAAATTAGGTAACCGCCGAGGACGAGAACGATTCTCCTGTTGAAATGATGAAAATGGTCAAAAACAGCTCAATTAAGACTCAGCAGTGATGGAAAAACTAGA
The DNA here is from genome assembly GCF_950023065.1 of Planococcus citri. NCBI lineage: Eukaryota > Metazoa > Arthropoda > Insecta > Hemiptera > Pseudococcidae > Planococcus > Planococcus citri. Next base: position 73,580,277 of record NC_088679.1, on the reverse strand, counting down.
ATTGTTCGGTTTTCAGTTTTTCAGTCTCAGTTTTGGATTGCTTTTTTTTTTTGAAAGAGTTGAAATTGAACTTGGTAAAAATAATATTTCAATTTTAGTTCCAATTCAAGGTTTTCCATCACTCATTCGGAGTAAATAATCGAGAGTAATTTTAATTTTCAACGTACTTGCAGCATCCCGACGATTTAGTCGTTTTGCTTTTTGGTTTCCATTGTTTTTCGAACGAATCGAAGGTATATGCTGCAGCTAAGACCATAATCGTGTAAGCATGTTGACTCGTCCATGACATATTTTAAAGGTAACGTTAAATAAGCTGTCAATAAAGGTATCCAAATTCCACCTTTCTGCTGTCCAAGATTTCCAACAGCCCATATACCTGTAATAATCCATCTATATAGATCATTGAGATCACTTCGAATCCTCGAGTCAATTTTTAATGAGATAATTACCCAAAGCACACGGAATAGGTGTCAGAATATAGAGAACTTTCCAATTAATATCGTAAAATTCTTCTTCTGGTATGCCCATTTGAAACACCGAACTCCAGAAATATGCCAATAGAATCATCGCAGTGAATCGAGTAGTTGAAAAAGGAGGCTAAAACACATACTTACCATCGAGAACGTTGTCTACAATAAGGTTTGGATCAAAGTGATATATTTGGTTCAAAGTACATACTTTTTTATGTTTTTTCACGATTTCTTTCATCTTCTTGTTGAACTCTGGTTCGTCGTTCGCTTCAGCTACATAAGTTGAAAAAAAAACTCTTTGTCCAACTTCAGCTGAAAATATTTTCAACAAATTTTAGGATCATATTTTTTTATTTATTTTTTTTGGAAGCAGGAATTTTTAAAAATTGCTAGAGGCTTGAAAGCCTACTTTTAAAAAAATAAGTATAATACATTGATTACGTTTTCATTTTCGGAAAATTCATCATCCGGAAAATGAGTTAAGTACATTGAAAGGAAAATGATAGATCAGAAACCATTTTGCAATCAGCTGATGATACCTTGTTCAAGTTTATACTATCATGGTATATTGGAAATCATATATGAGCTGAATTCCAGGTTGCTTTTTTCGCCTGACGGACGGCATCGGCACAAGAACAGTGAATTTTTCAGCTTTTGAGTTATGATTGTGAAATCGTTGCAGAAATATAATAAATATGAAACGCAATTTTGAAGAAAGTTGTGTCATGGGACAAAGGCTCAGTAACAAGAACCAATTTGATATGGAATTTCCAAAATATGTCTGGAGACTTGAGAACGACTTTTAAATTTACCTTCAACCGACTCGCATGTTGAAATTAGGGCATTAGGGTTCCAACTAAATTAAGTGAAATTTTATGACAATTTCAAATAATTTTCAAAACCTTGCTGGAGGCTCCAGAACTGCTTAAACCGGTTCAAACCTATTTCCAATTGATTTGAGGGGTCAAGAAAAGAATTCGTACAAAATTTCAACTTTCTAAATCAATTTGCCGAAATTTTGAATTGTTCTTATTTTTGAACTTTTATACTTAATTTTCAAAAATTCACCAAAAATCGAAAAATTGCCTGTTAGCATTTAAAATTTTGGCTGGTGATGTATTTTTAGTGATCATTTCGATTTAGCTGTGTCCATGTTCAAAAATTGTCTGTCGGTTGGGATGGTCACTACTTAACTCGTTAGCAGAGATGATATTTTTGAAAACTGAGCAAATCAGTAAGGAAAAGAAAAAATGGATTCAGAAAGTCAAGAAAATTGATTTTGATGCGATGATGCATTATATCGTTTCAGATTCCTCTACCTGTTTGTTAATTTTTTTGTCAATTTCACTTTTAAATTTCCAAGTGATTTGATGATTCCAATTGATTAATTTTGATTCTGATGGTGTACAATAATATGCCTGCTTCTAAAAAAAATATACTACGTTGTTCACGTTTTCATCTTTGGAAACTTTATCATCCGGCTAAGGTGGTACTAAAATGAAGAGTAAATGAAAAAACAAAAAACAGAAACCATTTTGCAATCAGCTGATGGTAATTTATAAGCATGATAAATTTACACTGACGTTTTTTAGGACTCCAATTGCTTAATTTTGATTCTGATGGTGTGATATGCTACTTTTTAAAAAAATATACTATGTTGATTACATTTTCATTTTTTGGAAACTTTATCATCCGGCAAAGGTGTTAACTAAATGAAGAAAAAATCAAAAAGCAGAAACTATTTTGCAATCAGTCGATGGTAATTTGTAGGTATGAGCTATGGTATGCTGTGTTGCCTTATAAGACCGATCTTTAGCGTTCTCTTGGTACTGTTTGGTGTCAACATTTAGTTACTTACCTATTTATGCACTGCATTTAGAAGTGTACCCACCATACCCATATAGAGATGAGGATGGGTCTCGTAAAAATGTCGGTAGATTATGACCAAATTCGGTGGTCAACTACCTATACATTTTGAGATCAAATTTAGTAAAAAAAAAAGAAAGTCAAGCTCGGAGATGCTCCTGGAGGGGAGATTTGGGTCCTCAAAGAGAGCACTTTTTTGAAAACATCGTGAATTTTTCACTGTAGCTCTTACCTAATCTGATCGAAGAAAAATGATCCAGTTTCATGAGACCGTACCTATTTAAGATTCTGCGTCAACTTGGACCGTTGTCATCAAAATCCAAAACTACGTTTTGGGATCTTTTGAGTGAACGTGAATTTGCAAATTGATCCGGTTATTTTCGGTCTTCTCAAATATTTCAAACTATGCCAAATCATGAAAAGATATCATTTCTGAAACTTGGTAAATATTTTGGCATACCGACAAATCAACTTTTCTAGTCATTAAGTTATTTCTAAATTTAAAAAAAAAGTTGGTAAGTTCTGGCCACTTTTCCTCGATAATTTTTGAAATTGGATAAATAAATGACCGAAAAATTGGCATCGCTGTATTCTGAAATATTTTCCTAGTTTCAGAAATGATCTTTCAAGTTGCTTTGGCATACTTAATTAAGGCAAAATGTTAGAAGAAGAAAATATTTTCAAGATACTTATGACAATGTTCGGGTCAACGCAGAATCTCAAATATTTACTATCTACCCTTTGGAACTGGATCATTTTTACTACAACTTGTTAATTTAGGGCTACAGTGAAAAACCTCTTAATTTTTTCGAAAATGCCACCTCTATGGGTCCATATCTTCTCTCCAGGGGCACCTCCGGAGCTAATATTTTTTTCTGGGTTATTTTCAACTCAAAACAAAATTCTGCGTTGAATTCAGTCTAAATCCTCCCACATTTTTAAATTCTCTCGAAGCCATAATAATCGAACTTGAACGAAACCTTTCAACACAGTTTTAAATGCAACAAGTATATTTCAAAAAACTCGATACAAACTGCCACTAACAAACGAACAAATAAAGAACACAAAAAAATTCCAACCTTGGAAAAAGAATTTCTTTTTGAAAAAAAAATATACCCACGTTGAAAAGCTCTCTCGAAGCCTTTATTACCCTTCGCACCCGTCGATTCTCACTCTCTTTATCTACGAGAGAAAAAACAATCCTTCGGGTAAAATTCAATCATTCGAGGACGCTTTGTGTATTATCAATTTATACTTTTTTGAAATTCGAACTCTCGTATAGCGTTTAGTTCAATTAAACTTATCGTCGCTTCGAGAAAATACACCAATACACTGAAAAGAATATCTACCAGCCAGTGAAATGAAGAAGGAAAAAAACTCAACTAAAACACGTACTTATTATACGTCCTTACCTTTAAACAAAACAATCGTTCCGAAAAAAAAAGAAAGGCGAGGAAAAAACGTCGCGAATACACAATAAAATCTTGATGTACAAGTTCATGCTTCTCTTTTACAAGTTGGCTATTATTTAAAAAATAATTTCCAGCTTTTATGCGTATTACAATGTAAATTGTTGTTGAAAAACTGGCTTTTTATTCTTCCTGCGCTTTCAATCAAAACATCGACAATGAGATGGAAGAGACGGCGAAAACGATGAGGAAAATTTCACGCTAAAAATACTCTCAGAGAAATGATTCTCGGACACGTATTGTTTTCGTATTACGAAACAGAATATCGGTTTTTGACATTTCAACTCGACTTTATTGTTTTGTGTTTTTTTTTTTTTTTTTTGTGAATCGAAAAGAAAAACGCTGCGTGTTTTACTCTTCCAATAGTTGAAGATGGGTAGGAAGAGAGGGGAAATAAAAATGATTTCAATGTCTCGAACACGAAGACGAAATCTAAGAATTGGGTGATTGACGTTTCGTGCGTTAGGAGTAATTCGAAAAAAACAAAAAGTTGGCTTGGAATTCGTAAGAAAAAAATGTACTGAAAATGACCAAGGTTAAGTTGTTACTTTGCAAAATTTCTTCAAAGTTTTACGCATACATTGGTATTTTACAATTTCTAGGGTTACAATTAACGAAAATTTACCTTGAAACAGTTCAAATTTTATTGGTTTGTCTTTGTCTTTCACGATTTGTATTCACTCTGAGGCACTCATTCCCTTCAGATAGGTTTTAAAGGAAAATCTATCTAATCAATTAAAAAATAGGTAAGCAAGCTCATTCCAAATTAAGATACAAATACATATATCAATTTTTCATTCGATTGAGAACCTCACACACTCACCTACAATCTACTGCACCACACGGGCACTCTTTTCTTTCATCTTCAAATACCTACCCATTTTCCCATCCCAAAATTTTCGGACTAGGCAAAAATTTCACTAATTGGATAAGGTTATAAGCTCACGTATCTCATTTACCTCGAATTTGAACGCAGGCTTATTTTAATTTACCTCGTTATAAAACGTCGGTTCGTTTTGTTGTTTGCTCCATACACAAATACAAATTACCAAAGAGAATGCTGCAAAAATCTTACGAGGCTTGGGAAAGCTCCACTCAACCCAGCCCTATCTCTTGCCATATACCTACATATAAGTGTGTGTGTTTACTGTTTACTTATTCAACATTCTACGCGCTATATAGGTACATATATGAAGCGCTGCAGGTATATGAGTTCATGCTTGGTTAAATTTATTTTCAATTTTCAACGTGAAATTTTCATTCGTCGGTTTTTTTTTCACGGTTGTAAACCTCGTTTCATATTTTTATTTATAGCTTTTACTGTCCTCTATAAAATGTTTATCGATTACGTACCTTACCTACCTGCTTAACCTATCCAGTGCCATCCTATATACCTACCTATATATTGGTGTATCGTCGTAGAAGTGAATGTATTATTCATACTTATGTGGCATGTTCTTTGAAGATTTTTTTCTCTGTTTTTTTATAAATGCGCCAATAAATGGGATAGAGTAAAGACGAGGAAGTAGGAAATGGTATGGGAATGAATGACGTAAAGTTTTAAAAAAAAATGGGAAGATGGAGTGAGAGATTTTTGGTAGGGTACACTTACATTGGATTGAAGTGTAACGTAGCGAAACTTGCGTAGTTTGTCTTTAGTATATTCCAACATGCAAAGTTTGTATTATTGTAATTACTGACAGTTCTGATTTGTTGAGGATGATGTCGTTTGAGATTCAGCAATATTAGCATTTTGTTTGGGGAAAACTGAAAAGTAGCCCTGGTTGAAAATTAGCAAAATTTTTGAAAAAATTCGTGTTTTGAAACTTTTTTCCCGCAAATATTTCGCTATTAATTTAGTAAAAAAAAAAAAAATTGAAAGATATTATGTATTACTTAAATTGGAGAAATATTTTTAAAAACAGTAGTGCCAAATTTTTTGGCCATCACTGTAAATTTATATAAAAATCGAGAAAAATATCCAAAAGTTACAAAATTTTTTCGATTTTTTCAAGTTGGCAGTAATGATTAGAAAATTGGCCACACTGCATTCCAAAGTATTTCTCCACAAGTTTCAGGAAAGATATCATTCAATACTTTTGCTAAATTAATGCGAAAAATTTATTTGCGAAGAAAAAATTTTCAAAATACAAGCTCACCTTAAAATATATGATTACAATTTTCCAACCGTTCAGTAGAACCCTAAAAGTGGTCTTGAATTTTGATGGAAATCGCATAGATCGTCGCAGTATTTCAAATAAATTCATTTGGGACTGGGCCATTTTCCCCAAAACAGGTTGGATAGCGACATAAGCGAAAAAAATCACGATTTTTTCTAAATAATATTTCCTCTTTGAGGGCCTGTTTCTTCCCTCCAGAGGAACTTCCAGTCCTGAAATTTTTTCTAGTCTGCTTTCAACTCGAAATGAAAGTCTCTGTTGAATTTGATCAAAATCCAACGACTATTTTATTACGTCCTGAGAGGTCTAGTGATGTCAGCTTACATTAGAAAAATTTGTTTCTAAAACCAATTATAATGGTCAAGTTGAGAAAAAAAAACAATATTTCCAAAAAAATTATAGTTATTCATTGAAGGGAATTGTTCAAGTACCATAGGTATCAATATTCAATATTTTTCTCACCTCTGATACGATTTATCGCCTTCGTTCTCCGAGGTGTTTAAAAAATATTAGGTAAACTTTTTTTTTTAATTTTGAAACCGATACAAAAGAGACTATTTGTGAAAAATCCTCATCAAGGAAGGTCCAGAATAGCCATTAGAATAGAACGAGACCGCTAGAACCAATTTTTCGTCGTTTTTTGTTTTCAGGGGTACCAAATCATTTTACATTGAATATTACACTTCTTTTAAAAATTCAGATTCACCAGAAAAGAGAAAAGCTGTTGTGAAAAATCATGTCGGGTCGTTCTGTTGAGTTGATGGTTGGTTATATTACGCTTAAGTAACTCCTTCCTCTTTACTCTTTTCCTTCCCCTCACTCACGCGTATATTTTTTGCATTTTAAAAAAATGGAAAACTGCTTACTTGTTTTATTTTTTTAAGTGTGATGACTTAATAACACACATGATTGTAGTAACTGACATGTAGTCTATAACTCTACATCTAGGTATGTTCCATAAACAGTCTTCCCCTGCAAGAGAGAAAAAAAATTGAAAAATTTGATTTCGATTTTTGAAAATTTTTTGATTTGAAAAAAGAAATAAATATTGAGATTAAAAATGGTTTTGATTTGATGAAAAAAAAAATTAAATATTGAATATTAATTAAAATTAACGAGTAGGTATGAATAAAAGTATTAAGTAAATAATGTGAGTATGTACTTATCCAATATCAACATTTTCAACAACCTGTATTTTTTGCAAAATGATGCAATAATTCAATATTTGCATCAGATTATACCTTTTGTTTGTTTGAAACTTTCATTCCTCACTTTCAAGCAGTTATTACTTTTTGGTAGGCGAGCTGCTAAAATAGAAGGCTTACTTGGTCTACTTGTCTAAAACACCTACACTTGGTAACAAGAATTTTGCATTATTGAAGCTTTTTTATGAAAGTACCAGCTATTCTGTACCTATGCCAAAATCATTTTCGAATACCATAGCTGAGATCGACGCAGTATTTCAAATACTTTCATTTAGGACAGGACCATTTTTCCCAAAACGGGTTGGGTAGCAACGGAAGCGAAAAAACCACGATTTTTTTCTGAAATGTCTCCTTTTTGAGGGCCTGTCCCCCCCCCCCCTACCACAAGGGAACCTCCAGAGCTGAAATTTTTTTCTGGTCAACTTTCAATTCCAAATGAAAGTCGTCTCTGCTGAATTTGATCAAAATTCAGTCACTATTTTTTTGCGATCCATCCTAAAATATATACGAAAAATTTGTTTTGGAAACCAATTATAGGTAATGGTTAAGAATAATTTGTACTTAGTTGAAAAAAAAATCCAAAAAAGTTTGATAGGAATTGTTCAAGTATCAATAGTTTTCTCCACTCTGATCCTCCGATATGATTTCTCACCTTCGTTCTCCGAAGTTTTTAAAAAATTACACTTTTTTTTCACATTTTGAAGCAGATACAAAAAAATTTCCATCCGGGAATCCAGAATAGCCATTAAAATACAACGAGACCACTTTACCAGAAAAGAGAAAAGCTGTTGTGAAAAATGATGTCTGATGGTTCTGCTGAGTTGATGGGTATATTCTACTTAACTCCTTCCCTTCCTTTCACTTGCGCGTAGGTATATTTTTTGCATTTTTCGAAAATAGAAAACTGCTTACTTGATGAATGATGAAGAAAGTTATGATATGATAAGAAATTTCTTCTGGGAAATTGTGTAGTGAAAATTCAATATTTCCAGTTTTGTTAAAAAATTGTTGAATTTTCATTTTTTATTACTTTTTTACTTTTCTGACAGGATGCTTTGGAGAACTGCATGAAGGTTGCTCTTTGGCTTGAAATATGACGTATGCCTGTGCTATCAAAATGCAGGCAAAGTTCCAAATCTTACTCGTAATTATGGGGTTCCAAAATTTGATTACGCCTTACCAACTGATGAAATTTCAGCAATAACATTTGGCACGACAGATTGAGATTTGGCACTCTGCATTAAAATAGGGGTTTCTTCAGACGTGTCATTTACAGATATTTTTTACCAAAAGCATAATTTTTCAAAGTTTGAGCAGAAAGTTGTTTTTTTAAGTTTTTGGGACACATTTTGGCTTTAACGCCTCGAGGTACATAGGTAGCCCACATCAGGTACCTGAAAATGCTTTTCAGCACCAGATTTTTGGTTTATTTTGTGAACCATTGTGTAAAATTGGGTGTACTATAGTTGTGTTCTTACATAAATAGAGAGTTTGTACAATTTCACTAAATTCAATCCAAGTAGGTAGGTACTAAGTACCATGTTGTAATCAGTTATCAGTTCATTGGGTAATTTGAAAGATGGAGTTTCAGATTTTGTTATTCGCACGTGAAAATTATTTTTGTTGATTTGCAATATTGGTGTTGCGTGGTCCTGATTTTTAATAAGGTATTATTATTGATACTTCAAAATTACTCTTCTTAAGTCATCACACTGAAAAAAAAACCACTTACACACAATTTTTTATTATCTTTTAGTATGGGTGTTGCGCGTTCATCCATCCTTCGTATCCGTGAGAGAGAAAATTGTGGCAAAAATGTTCTTCGTTCTCTTGTGTGGGTGATTGACAAACCCCCATAGTCGCGAGCATACGTCCTAAAGTCAACACGGACAGATTTTGTGTTCTTTTTTTTTTTTTTTTTTTTGAGAGTTGGAATACCATTCAAAATGTTACTCGAAGCTCCAACACGAATTGAAACCCGTTTCAGTCAACTTAGCATGTTATAATATTAAGGTATAAGTCAACTGTACCTTTCCAACTTCACACTTCTACAATTTTACAAAAATTTCAATTTTCAAAAATATGCGTTAGGTACTGGTCGAGGTTCCAGAACTTTTGAAAACTGCTCGAAATCGTTTCCAATCCATTTTCGAGGGGTCAAAGATGGAGTACATACCAAATTTCAGCTTTTTAAGTCTATTGAATGAAATTTTGATTTTTCTCCATTTTTGGCTCTTCATTTTCAAAAGTTCTCTAAAAATCGAAAAATGCACTTGGGCGCTGAAATTTTAGCTGATATTGTATTCATGAATAATCTTTCAAATTAGCTGTGCCCGGTTTAAAAATTTTTGTGCAAGTTGGAATACCTGTCATTGTTTGTAATGTTTTTGATGAACAAACAAATTGATGAAAGAACTAAGAAGGTGTATCCAAAAAGTCACTTAAATTCAGTCACATGAAATTTTTCACCTGAAATGTGATAAATACCTACCTGTTTAGGTTCCTCTTGCTTTTTATTCTGTGTTCCGGTCAATTTTATTTTTGAAATTACATTGATCAGAACATTTCACCTTGGCGTTATTTGATGAAGAGAAAAGAAAAAGGCAAAAACCTTTTTGCAATCAGCTAATTAGGTACTTGTAATGGTGCTAATAGTGAAATGTAACATTGACCAGATTAATAAAATAATTCTGATTTTAGTCCAGGGCTTAAAACCACCAAAACCAAAACCAAATAAAACCACCATAACCATTGTTTTTAATTGGTTTTAACTTTCAACCACTACCACAACTATTTCAACTTCTTTTTGTAAATTTCAAAAACAACAACAACAACAACAACCCAATATATTTGAAAAAAATGAAAACCAATTCATTTAAAAACAACCATTTGGGAAAAAAATTTGAATTGAAACAACCAAAACCACCAAAAAGTTGTGTTCTTTGGAGAAACCACAACCACAACAACCATTTCAATTTTCAAATGTAACCATAACCAATTACAACCAATTCATGAAATGGTTCTTTCTGGTTTTTGCTATTTTTTTTCAATTTTTCAAGACCTGTGATGGAAATTTTCTGGTTTTTAGTCTCAAATCCTACTTTTAGTAGTCCTGAATTAGTTTTTGTATAAATTTATTTGAAAATCAAAATTGTTTTTGATATCAAAACCACCACAACCACCAAAACCATTTGAAAATTTGAAATGGTTTTTGATGTGAAAAACCACCACTACCGCAAAAAAAAACTATTATTACAGAACCAAAACCACATCCACATCTTATTAAAAAAAATTGAAACCATTTCAAAACCAGAACCAGAAAAACTTTGAAACCTAAACCTTAAAACCAATTGGAACCGTTATGGTTTGTGATTGGAAAACCAATTCAGAAACCATAACCAAAAACCATTTATTTTTGAGTCCTTTAAAAACCACCTACCACAACAACCAATAAAATCCAAATGGTTTTAAGCCCTGTTTTAGTCGTGTGACGCTTTTAAAAATGCAGGCCATATTTCATATTTGAAAACTGTAACATTCAACCTTGGCATTATTAATTGATGAAGAGAAAAGAAAAAGGCAAAAACCTTTTTGCAATCAGCTAATAGGTACTCGTAATGGTGTCAATAATTGCTGCATAAATCAGATTATTCTCTAAATTAACTAATTCTGATTCTAGTCATGCGGCGCTTTTAAAAATGCAGGCCATATTTCATCTTTGAAAACAAACTTTAACATTCAACCTTAGCGTTATTTGATGAAGAGAAAAGAACAAGGCAAAAACCTTTTTGCAATCAGCTATTAGGTACTGATGGTGCCAATAATTGTTCCACCTTTCACAAATTAAATCTTATTCTATTGATTAACTATAATTCATCTGATTCTAGTCGTGCGATGCTTTTGACATTGCAGGTCATATTTCATCTTTGAAAATCGTTTTTGTCGCGGTATTAGCGCGATCTGAACGGCCAGGGTTAAAACTAACTCTTATCAAAAATGCTCTGATTGGTTGGTTTATAAGTGGTTTGAATCTCGCGCGTCCGCGAAATTTGAATAAGCAAATCAGATGCTTGGGGTAGTTGTGGTAACATTTAGTTTCACCCTAGGCCGCTAGGGGGATAAAACACCATTTTTCGACGGAGTTGCCAGTATTGTCAGTTGATAGTATTTGATATCACAAAGGAGTGTCTTCACAAGAAGTGTATCAATGTTTGAAAACTCAGAATTCAGGATTGAACCCTGATTGGTAAAACAAAAATTGCAGAGCCCAATTAGTGATAATTTCTGAGGAATGTCTCAACACACCTTTCCCTAACGCATGAGCTCATTTTCTCATTTAAAACTATCATCTTACAACTACCTTCTCTATCAATTGAAAAAAACAGCATCAATTGCTACACTAAAAGTAGTTTACTATGGGTTGTTTTACTCTAATATGTCATATGGACTTGCATTCTGGGGAGGAAATAAAACCCTTCTAGATGGGATATTCCTTATCCAAAAGAGAATAATTAGGACAATGTTCAACTTAGCCCCCACCCAATCCTGTAAACAAACCTTCATTGATGAAAAAATTATTACAACACCATCCCTATATATACTGCAGGTATCAATAATGATAAAAAAGAATATTATTCAGCCTTTATAGTACTGACCCATAACTATAATACCCGAGGCATAAACTCAATCTTTGCAGATCAGATGAGGACTAAAGTCAACAGGGAAGGAATAGATACTATGGCAGTCAAAATTTTTAATAGTCTCCCTCCTCAAATCAGAGATGTTCATAATACTAAGTTATTTAAAAAATTCCTTCAAAAATGGCTAATTAAGGAGGCATTTTATTGTGTAGATGAGTTCCTGGGCAAACTATAACCCTCTATTGAATTATTTCATTTTTTATATTTATTACTTCATTTATTATTTCATTTCATTTTGTTTTGTTTTGTTTTGTTTTATATCATTCATTTCATTTTATTGTATTGTTAATCATTGTAAAGTTGCTCTGTAGGCTCTATTGATGTAAATGACCATGTAAATGCCGCTTGCGGTACCTTACAATAATAAATTTGATTTGATTTGATTTGAAAAAAAATCAAAATTTGATCAAATTGAGGTACGGATAAAAAACTGCAATTGAAAAAATAAACTTGATTTGATTTATGGGTAGATATTCTATTTCCGATTTTCCAAGTTGATTGAGGATGGTTTTGAAAAATTCTGCAGTCTCGTACGGATTTTAGGAACCTCCAGTTGTCGAAAAAATCTCATAAATTAGGTTGAAATGGAATTCAGAACTTATGAACTTGAATTCACATGCTCTCTTTGCGGCCCTTTCGACTGACTCGTATTTAGGTATAATATTTTTTAAAATTCGTTTTTGGCAATTGAAATTCAAAATTTTTTTGAGCAATTATTTTTGAACAAAAAAATAAATAAATAAACGAAAAATTCGCAGTTTGCGAACGCGTGATCAAAAAAATCTGAAATTCGGCTTGTGTCTTGTTTTTGACCTCCAAAGTCGTGTATTCGAGCTTATATAGGTTCCGAATTTCATTTTAATCATATTTACCTACAGAGTTTTCCCAAAAACTGCAATTGAAAATCTGCTGTAACAGCTTGAAACCATTATCGAGCGAGCCAGAAGGTCGAAAATACGATACAAACCAAATTTATTCATCTTTTTTAGTTCACTCGTTCTGAACCGTCAACATTGAATCTTTTTTTCAAAAATAACCTATTCGCTGGAGAAAATTTTGGATTGGAATCGACGCCAACGAATTACAAAAATATGTGTCTGAATCTATCGAAACAACCACAAAGGCAGTAAATTCAAATTCGTAGGTTCTGAATTTCATTTTGACCCCATTTATGGAATTTTTTCAATCGAAAACTGGAAAATCCACAAATCTGCTGTAGGCTTCAGAACCGTTTGAAACCATCACCAATAATCTCAAGAGGTCGAAAATGAAGTTTAAACTGAACCTCGGTTTTTTTTCTTGATTTTGTCAAGTTTTTATTTTTTTTCTCACAGGAAGTAAGTACCTTTGGTAATAAGCCTTTGCATTTTCAAAAATTCTCCAATCGATAAATGAATTTCAAAATCTTGAATTTGGGTAGGTTCTATTTCGATTTACCTTTGTCAAATCCTAATAATTTTGTGCCAAATGGGGGTTCCGTTCCTTGTAAAAGAATAGTTTTTTTCGCCATCATTTTGACCAATTTCTTCAAATTTCTTCTGGTTAATTTTTTCAATTCTGAGAAATCCATCAAAATGATCTCGAAAAAAAATGTACTTGGAGAACCTATTCTGACTTGCTCAAACAGTGTTTTTCAAGATGAAATTTTATTATGGTTAGAAAGACAGAAAATCCAATAAAAAGAGCAACTTTGCTATTGACACAATATGTTTCGTCAGTTCTTGGAAACTTTGAAACCAGCTTGAAGTTGAACCTCACGAACTAGTGGAGAATAATATTCGTTAAGAAATTTATCTAAAGAAGCTATTCTGGAATTTTGAAAAATTTTTCCAACATTTTCAACATGGGAAGTGGAATTTTTACGAGCCAAAGTCAAAGTGATGAGTCTTAGATTTGTATCCGAATCATCTTTCATTGTCTCCTAAAACTTTTTCGACCTTCATCTTCAACTTTCGAAAAATAAAGAATGAAAAAAAAGAAAAAAATTACCTACTTATTATAGTCTTAGTTGATAGAATAAAAGTTAATTGACCTTTTAGATTGGTAAGAGTAGATACTTACTCATATAAACAAAGCGATTCGGCGAAGAATTTCAGCCAAATATTGGAGTCTCGATCCCTGTATAAATCCTCTAAAAAAGAATAATAATAACGAAAAGAAAAAAACGAGAGAGGAAAGAAAAAGAACGCATTATAATTCAAAAAGCGTATCGGCTAAAGCTCGACAAATGATCAGTTTGAATACTTGTTACTTTGCCTGTGAAATCTGCGCTCAATTAGAAAATTAGCATTTACGCGAAGCTCGAGCGTGCCACGATGCCGATGCCGTACAGCTCGAGTCTAAAGATGGGAAAACTTTTCTCGAAAACTATCGAGTCGGAGGGGAAAAATGAATTTTTATTCGAAAATACGACTATAAAGAATTTCGGTCTTATATAATTTTTTTTTCTGGTCGTCTTTTTGTGTAGCAGAAAAAGTTACACGCCGAAGAAGAAAATCTTTCTACTTTCTTTCCATCCTTCGATAAATATTACGTTTTAGAGACGTAATACTATTTAAAAGACTCGAATAATATGCACGTTGAGCTGTCGAGCTATATCGAAGTGTTTCGACGTTGTCGAAGAAAAATACCTACCAAAAAAAGAGAGAAAATAGAAAATGATCGATGCCGATTGAAAACTTTGCCTGAATAGAGGTTGCTGTAATATTTTCAATGAAAAGAAGTCGAACGAGAAAAATGAAGAAGTTCGGGATGAATTTTTTTTGAAAATTTTTCGATCATTCTGTACATACATAGAATGGGAGTTCCTTTTTTGAAAACGGGTTCGTTTTTCTAGGGGGGAAGGGTGTAGAGGGTTCGATGTTATATGGAATATTTCGTCGAAAATAAATTTTGAAGCAGGCTGTGTTTGAAAATATTATGCCGAATGAATTGAATTAAAGTATAAGTATAGGTACCAGTGTGAATGTAAGCTGTGGAAAAATGGAAGCCTGCAATTTTCACCTCATAGCTTGTAAAGTAAAATTTTGAAAGTTATTTTGTTGCAAAAAAATTCCATCGAATGAGAACGTACCTACCTCGCAGCAACAATTTTCAACTCTCCAATGGAAAATATTTTCATTATGAAAGTTTACCTACCTGGACAGCTCATAACAGGTAATGTAAAGCAACGAATAATGGAAAGGGGGGATGACAAGTGAAATTATTTGAAATATTCGACGCTTTTTTAGCCTGCAGAAGATGGGTATATAGGTATCTGCCTTATACCTACTCGTATATTCTACGCCTGTGGAATATTTTCGACCACCCTGTACAAATTTAGGTTAACCTATCCATCCGAATGGGTATACTATAATATGGCAGGCATGTTTAATAAAGGGTGCTCCCCGGTAAACATTTGATTTATGTTTTTCATGCGGGTACCGAAAAAACGTCCGTATACGAGTAGAAGACGAAGAAGGGGAGGAGAAAAAAACAAAATATACTCCCTAGTCATGATTTTTAAACAAGTTCTAGTCAGGTACTCGTATATCTTCATAAAACGGACCGCGAAAAAAATACCTACTGTGTAAGCTGACGAAATATTAAAACTGCAAAATATACCTGCTACGAGAAAATAAGGGGGAAAAAAGTGAAAAAACCGTCATGTTAACACCAGACGTAGGTGTAGATTCTTCCCCTTTTCTCGTTCAGTTTTTTTGGTGGTTTCCAGCTATATGTATAGTTTGAATAAACGTGAGGTTAATTAGATCTTACTTAATGGGAATGTATTAGAGAAATGTGGAGAAGTTGGGACAGACATGGTTTTTGTTGTTGATTTGTGATTTTTTTTTCATCATCGTGAAAGGGTGTGAAAAACTTACCTTCAGAGCGATTCTTTTAAGAGAATATGGCTTCGTGACATATCGATTTTGGTGTGACTTTAACTTTAAATTTTTGATTGACCGTTGGTGTTGGTGTATGATTCCAATATACCGCGGTCAGAAGATAATCAAAACCAGCAATCTTCAGCCATAATAGCATATGTAATAATTATGTTGTTTGCATATTGAATTGCTCAACATAATACTTACTTAATATAAACCTTTCGGCAAGTTCTGCTCTGTGTCTATGAATTTGAGAACACCTTTAAAATGAGCTGCTACACGTATTCTGGAAACCTATATTCAGATTGAAGTAAAGACCCAAAACGGTCCTTCCTACATTTTTGATGGTACTGTACTGGTCTTCCAAATCTTTGACCAAGATGGTATTACCTACTTTTACTGATTGTCTGGTGATTATTTAAGAATACATTTTGATACACGCTCAGTACCTATTGAGTATTTCAAGTCTGCCTTTTCTATATTGAATTCTGGTTGATTTTGTAACTAATGTCAAAGGAATGGGCGGGACACTTCACTGCACTTCAATCAATTTGCTACTTTGTAAATGAGCCTTTTTGAATTCGAAAAATTCAATATGAAAAATAAAAAATAAAATAAAACACTTAATATCTGAAGCTTATAATAAGAATTACAAAAATTTAGAGCAAAGAACAAAAACGCGATTAATAAATGAGACTTCACTTTCTTCACTAAACTGCAATTTTTGAGAGATGATGTGAAATAAGCTTGAATTGGTTGTAACAATCATCAACAAAATAATTAATAAATGCATATTAAAATGACACAAAATGAAAACAAATTTCTCATAAAAAATGAAAATTCGAAGCATAAAACATTAATGCTCGAAAAAATAAACACAAACCACGGAATACATAGGTAAATAAACTAATTCAGGCACCAAAAAAAAATCAAAAATTAAAAACATAAAATTCTCCAAAAATTAAAATTACAAATACTTACCTACTGCGATAAATATATGTATGAAATAAATTTAAAACAGTAAAGAAAAAAATAATTCAACACAAAAACTCTCAATATCTAACCACACAGCAAAAAAAAAATCAGAATCATACAAACCAATACCTATCTAAATTGTCAACTTCAAAAAAAAATAAAAAAATAATCACTAGTTCATGGATAAGTAAAAATTAAACACAAGATTAATGCATAAAAAATGAATGTAAGTACTTCTTGAACAAAAATTTACATCACGAGGTAGAACGTTTCTATTTCCCTAAAAACACCACTGCCCAATCAACTATATCAAATTCAGAATTTACTCGTATGTTGAGGGATTTAAAACTGTTAAAATTTATTGTAATATGGTGTGTATACTTTGATTTTTTTTGTATGTATTTTGCTTAAATTTTGCTGTTGCATTGATACAATATTACAATACTTACACAAATACACTTGTGTGATACCGTATGTGTGGTCTTTTCTAGATCTGACCATCTTTTCTCTCTCTCCTCTGCTGGATCCACTTTCATCACATGGGTCTCCTTCATAAAGTTCCTCGCCTGGATTTCAGCCTTGGGGTCACCTCCTTCTAGTTAGTAATAAGAGGTCGTCTCCTTCTGGTTGGTAATAAGACATCTCAAAACTTGAGTCAAGATTCATGGGTTCCACCTTTCGTTCTGTTTCCAACTCTTCCTCTACCTCCAACCACTCAAAGCCTACTTTATCTTATGATTTTGGCTCCTCAATAACATTGAAGAGCCTACAAAAACTTACCTATATTTACTAAATTATTACATCTTTATTGGAGTTCTTTTGATGCTCCTCTTCTCTCTTCTGGTGGGTCTTGTTATCATAGCTGGGCACGAAAGATATTTTTAAATGTGCAAATGAAAACCATAATAATTACGTTTGTAACGAGATGGAATAGTCATTAAAAGTGTTAGTGTTATTAATCCCGGGACAATTTCCACGTGTACTTACTCAATAGCACGCACGGGAGTGTTGTATTGAGCCTGGACATGGCATCGTTACTGCGCGAATATTTGGTCTAGGGACCTGAGAATAAACATACCTTTCGTCATATGTATTGCGTTTCTTGGTTTAGTACTAATAAGTATTAATAATGTTAAGGTAGGTACCTATAATAAAACTGAAAAAATGAAAAAAAAAAATTTAAAAATATTAACAAACATAGGTACATGGTTGAATTTAAGCCTACAGCTGGTTATGTAATTTTAGTGATGGAAAATTATTCGGACTAGTGAGGATTTCACTTTCTTCGAGTTTGTGGACTGGCATGTGGAAATATTTTCAATTGGAAGCTCAATTTGATCTTTATTTTTTTTAGGAGTATCTTGAATAGTGAAAGTAAACTTACCTTTTAATTTCATTTACATTGCAGCCGAATTTCTTGGCTTCAATTTTTAGCTAAAACTAGTGACTTTCGAAAATGAAGATTCAGCTATTGCCTAGTTTAAAAATTAAGCTAGCTAACGGCTATTAATTGGCTAGCTAAAAGCTAACCAAATTTAAAAACAATATACCCCTCTATGAGCATTAAAATTTCACGCTGAGCCTGAAAGTAGCTTTGAAAATGACATCAGATTCACTGTTCACCGAAAATTTGGGAAAAACAACATAAACAACAAGAAAAAATCATATTTTAGGTGAAAAATTAGAAAACTTGAAATTTTAAAAGCAAAATCTCCAGAATTATTAGAACTTTACACAAAACTCCCACAAATGAAAAAGTGGGAAAGGCGGTAAAATAGCTGAATTTTTTAGCTTTTGGCTATTCAGTGCTAACAAAATTTCAGCTTCAGATAGCTATTCTTTCTTAGCTTTTTGAAGGGAAATTCGGCTAAAATTCGGCTTTCAGACAGGGGTTGGTGAAAATTGAACGTTTCAAATTGCACGTGAAAAATTGCACTTTTCACGTGTGAAATTGCACGTATGAAATTGCACGTATACAATTGAACGTGTGTGATAATTGCACGCATGTGAAAATAGAACGTTTACAGCGTTCAATTATTACTTACACAACTTTCTGTATTGTTCTGAAAAGGCTAAAAATGAAGTTCAGCCCCTATAATTTTGGTCAGTGCACATTGAGCCTCCCTATTGACAATTTCAAGTGGCAGAATGCTAGCAAAATCATGCTAGCACTGGTTGCACCATTTTGAAAACCTTTCCTAGCATATCTGCTAGCAAACTGTTTCCAGCACAATGCTAGGAGAATTGCACTAGCGCCACGCTAGCAGCAGTTTTCTAGCATTATGCTAGCGATGGTTTGCTAGCAGATATGCTAGTACAGGTGTTCAAAATGGTGCCATTGGTGCTAGCATAGTCATGCTAGCATATTTCTAGCATATGCTGGCATACAATTGGCATAATTCTAGCAGGGGGACTAGCGTTATGCTAGCGTCAGTTTGCTAGCAGATATGCTAGTGCAGGTGTTCAAAAATGGTGCTACTGGTGCTAGCATGATCTTGCTAGCGTTTTGCTAGCATATGCTAGCATGTGTATAATATGTATAATGCTAGAAGTGCATTAATTTCCTTATAAAAGAATAGGGCATTTTTAATTATGGTACGTTTCCAAAAAAATATCCAAAAATGGGCAATTGCCCTACAATGCTAGTTCAGAACTAGCATTGCACTAGCATCTTGTGCTAGTATAAACTGAGTGATTAGTTTGCCAACTTCACTCTTCTTAATTTAAACAGGGAACTGTATTGAGCTTATATTCGACTTGACTACATATGTACTTCATCTAAGAGAAGTTAAGTGTATCATCATAAAGAACAACGCTAGCAATTTGCTAGCATTATGCTAGCACTTGACTGCTAGCACCTGGATAAGAAGTCTTTTAACAAAAATCCAGCACCATGCTAGTACTTTGACTGCTAGCTTTACCAAGGTTAGAATAGCGCTAGCAGTAGACTAGTGCAAGTCTACCTGTGATTGTATTTCTAGCATGTAACTAGCAGATTGCTAGCATGCTTTTTGCTAGTTCACCTCATGCTAGCACCATTTCAGGGTGCTAGCAATGCACTAGCAATATGCTAGTAGTGACTGCTAGCTTTACTCAGTGGTTATGCAGCTAGCATGTAACCAGCAAATTGCTGGCCTGTCTTTTGCTAGTTCACCGCATGCTAGCATCATACAAGTTCTATGCTAGGATGAATTTTCCAATAAAATGTCTGCTTGCAAAGTGCTAAGTGCTAACACCATTCCAACTGGTAATCTGCTAGTTGATTCCATGCCAGCACCGTGCTAGTATTCTGCTACTAATGCTAGCATTCTGCTAGTAAAATTGTTGATAAGATAATTATTTTGCTAGGATTAACTAGTGTATGGCTAGTGTACTTTTTACTAGCTCATATCATGCTAGCAACATGGTAGCTTTATGCTAGGAGAAACTGCCAGCATCGCTCGGTAATTATGATGCTAGGATAATAACTAGCATGCTGCTAGCATACATTGTGCTAGCTCATCTCAGGCTAGTATTATGGTAGAATTTTGCTAGCAGGAGCTGCTGGGATCACTCGATAATTATGATGCTGGGTTTTAACTAGCATATTCCTAGCATACATTTTGCTAGATAATCTCACATTAGCAATATGATAGCATCGTGCTAGTATGAACTGCTAGCATCACTTGGTAATTAAGGGGCAAGGGTTTAACTAGCATTTTGCTAGCATGCATCGTGCTGGCTCATCTTATACTAGATATATGATAGCATTTTGCTAGCGGGAAATGCTAGCTTCATTCGGTAGTTATGTTGCTAGCATGTAGCTAGCTCATTGCTAACATACTTCTTGCTAGTTTGTATCATGCTAGTAATAAGCTAGCATTTTGCTAGCATGGTATGCTAGTTCATTTCATGCTAGCATAACGCTAGTATCATGCTAGTTTCCTGCTACTCATGCTATAGGTGGGTGCTACTAATGCTAGCATTCTGCTAGTGAAATTGTCAATAGGGCTGTCTATGGAATTTCATAATTTCAATCAGAAAATGTACGATTCAACTTTTCTTGTACAGCAGACTTCCCCCTCATTTTTTTCAAACAGCTTGCCCATCCTTGAATAAGTTATGGCAAGGACAATATTTCGTTCGTTAATTAGAGAGAAGTCTCATTCCCTCCTATATTATTATGAGTGTTTTTATTTGATTGAAGAAACTTCAAGTGGATATTATTTCGTAGTCGTTTGTGAACTTGATGTTTTTACAAATCCAATCTCCCATTGTGATTAAAGCGGGAAAGATCAATGATTCATCAAGAGAGATCGTTTAGACCACGGATTGAAACAAGATTATTTTTAACATTGGTTTTATTGGTTTTATAGCCTTTCTCGTGAAACCTGTGAAAAATTGCCTACTTCAGTTATTTTGGGTTTTCTGTCGAATACATTAGTCAACTTACGGACTTCAGTTATATTTTATGGGGTTTCCGTCATAGTTCTCTAAAGTCTTTGCCTATTTTTCTCCATGTATTGAATAAAGAATAGATACCAAAAAATTGGCACCACCCCACCCCACACCACACCAAGAAAAAGGTCAGCAGATTTTAACCAAATTCAGCAGAAACCTTTACTTTGAGTTGGAAGTCACTCAGAGAACATTTTAGCTCCGGAAGTGGCCACGAAGAGGAGAAATGGTCTCTCAAAGTGAGGGAATTTTTTCAAAAAATCATGTTTTTTTACTCCTGTCGCTACCCTGCAATTTGTTTATTCGTTTTTTGAAAATTTGAAAGGTGCCAATTTTTTAGATCAATATTGCCAATTGCAGAAGTTGACAAAAAATTGACAAAAATTTGGGAAATTTTTTCAATTTCTTGAAATTTTCAATAATTACTAAAAAGTTGGCATAATTTCGTTTTAAAATATCTCCCCACTCTCAAAAATGATGAATTTCGATTCTTCGGCTTAGGTAATCGCGATGTGAAATATTCAAAAAGAAAATAATTTTCAAAACACAAATTCATCCGAAAATGAGCAATTGGAAAGATTTCAACTGCTCAGTAGAACCTTGAAAGTCCCAAGACTGGTTGGGTAGCGATAGGAGTGAAATGATCACGATTTTTTCAAAAATGCATTCTCTTTCAGAGCTCATTTCTCTCATCTAAAGGTAGGTACCTTCGAAGCTAAAATGTTTTCCGAGTAACTTTCATCAACTCAAAATAAGGTCTCCCTGCGGAATTTTGTCAAAATCTGCTGACTTTTCTTGGGACGATCTGACCTAATGTGGGCATTTACGAGATGCTGTTTAAGGTACAAAGTAAAGAAATGCTTTCGCAAGAATCAGTATACCTACCTTTCATTAGGTGTTTATTGAGTGCATATTACTATCTAGTTTGGGAACCCCTGCTTTCAAAAAGCGCAATCGATGCATACTTAACTCAACTTCTGGTCATTTTCAATCATTCGAGGGGGGGGGGGGTGACGAATTTTATGACACTTGCTGCAGTTTGGCCAAATGATCATTTAATTTTGAGAATTTTCGAGATTAGGTAATTCTTGGTATTTTCACAATAAATTTTTATGATACTTTACTTGTGAATACTATTTCATTTCATGACTCTTCATTAAACGTCAAGATCGTCAGAATTTTTACTTTTTGTTGACCTTCGACCATTATTATTTTATTTTGTACCTATCTGTTGATTAATCAATAATTTTAACTAATTCGCCTTAATTTTTCTTGTGTTTTAGGTGAGTACAAATTTCCTTCAAAAAATAATTGAGAATAAGTGGGTAAGTAATTTTTTCAATCGGTATGAGAAAAGTTACGTCATAGTCACTTCTACACCTGTGTCCTTTTATTGTCAATGGCAATGGAAAAAAAAAAAAAAAAATCTGAAATCACGGAATTTGAAAATGAAATATTTGTTGATCAAGTTTGAATCGAGGTGATCTGATTTTCCGAATACGAATTTGGAAACAGCACATCAAATTTTTGAGTTCATGAACGATTTTGATTTTTAATGAATTTTTTAAAAAATCAAATTTACGTCCAAAATGAAAAAAAAAATCAAAATTTTACCAAATGGAACAAGAAAGGTGAAATATGGTGTATGCCTTGTTTTTGACCCTCCAAATTGATTGGAAACGGTTTCGAATCATTTTGAGTGGTAGTTCCGGAGCACCCTAGCAGATTTTTGAAAATAGAAATTTTCACATTTTACTCAATTGAGTTGTTGAATTGAAGTTTACTTACAGTACTTGCCCAATGGAGATGGTTTCAGACTGTTCTGGAGTCTTCGGGTATATTTTGAAAATTCCTACCTAATAAGGCGTTTTAAATGCATTTGCAAAATATTACCATTCTCCACCACCACCCTATCCAGTCCACGATAAAAATTAGGCAGGTATCTCGACTCGATACCTCGTACGGTACTAAAAAGCCCGTCATATCGAATCGTTCAAAATCGCCAATGTGGAATTCGTCATCAAAACTCCCTCTCACTGTACTGCCAATTTACATATTTTTGCCAGCCAGCAATGGCAATAAAGTATATTCGTAATCGTGTATAGGTACCTATTCTATGCATACGTATGCTATTTGTGTAGATAGACAGGTATAGGTGCTCGAATATGGGTAATACGGTATATACACGTTTGGTTGGCCGTGTCAAACTACGTTATTAATGTTTAATTACTAGTTTACTGATAAAGAACTAAAACGGACGTGCATGAATATTTAACGTTTTTCCATTTACAAATAGGTACCATCTATATACGCGTTTGAATTCTGGTAAACCCGCGCACCATATTCGGCGCTATGTCGTTCAATTTTAACGCTAAATTATTACCAGGTATTCGACAAACAAGATGACATAGATAAGTTATACACCCGCTTGTACTTCTACGTATCTACATCGTATTGGTAACGGCTCTGTTGACACGGCCAGCCAAAGCGATATAGCCATACGTTGGATAACTAACTCTGATATATTGTAAACGTACTCATCGTACAAATCTGTAGTAGCAGCATTTTGCTACTAGTAGTAGTAGTGCAAATACTACACAACTACAGCGGTATATTTATCAGAACACATCAAGTTTTCAAATAGAAAACGTGTCCAGTTAGGTACTGGACCACCATGCTGGAAAAGTTTACCGAATAGAGAATCACAATGGGTGAATCGACGAGAGGAAAGTTATATACTTTTGATGGGAACTTTTGTGTACGAAATCTAGTGTCAATACAACCCTAGTTTTTTTTTGTTGCTCGGTGCACTGCTGGTCAATTAAAGAACTGAACTGAAGTAATAGACTACACGTGTTTTTTTCTTCGTACGATTTTTGTTCGGGGTTTCAACCATCGAGCAATATCTATTGCAGAAGTCGAAGGGAAGGAAAAAAGTGCACTGAAAACACCCATTTTGCCTCGTTTTCGCACTCGTGTGTTGATCAGGTTTTTTTCCCCTTAAATTTTGGAATGAATCCAAAATTTTAACACGTTGAGCTGGTAGTTGTGGTGAAGGATATAGAGGAAGTTGAACGAATCCATCCAGAGATGAGTTCAGATTGTATAAAAATTTATTGCAACCTTTCGAGCTCTATTTTATAATTTCACTTGGGCTTGTGCTACAACTTGATGGGAAATTTAAGTAGGTACTCATCCCCCCCCCCCAAAATCATCGTCACGACAAAATGAATGCCTCTGCGCTTTTCGATTTTGAACAATTTTCATTTGGAATTATTGTGATTTCGGATGTGAAAATGTATTCTTACTTACTATTTTTATGCAATTTATTGTAACCGTATTTCGTACATGTGTAATTGTGTACATACTTATTTTAAATTTGTTTGGCCCTACGCTACAATTTGATGGGAAATTTATTCATTCTCAAGACTCATAGCTCATATTACATTTTCAAGATGACTTTTGAGACTTTATTATTGAGTTGAGCCTTCAAAATATTTCTTTGAACAAAAATTCATTTCACCACAAAATGAAAATGAGACTGACGAGTCAAATGCCTCTGGGCTTTTCGATTTTGAAAAACTTTAATTTGAAATTTTTGTGATTTAGGATGTAAAAATTTATACTATACTTACTACTTATTTTTATGCAGCTTCAAAATTTCCCGAGAATTTGGTGAAAATAGGGTCAAATGCCTCTGGGCTTCTCGATTTTGAACAATTTTCATTTGGAATTTTTGTGATTTCGGATGTAAAGATTTATATACTTACTTACATACTATTCATATGGACATTTATCACAACTGACAAAATTAATTCTACCGTCTTGTCATAACCAAAGCACACTCAAGAAATGGCAAAACTTTTGGTCCCTTCAAACATTTAACATTCTAGCAAGCTCTTTCACCACAAAAAATTAACTCAACCTTGGAAAAATTCATATCTCAACTAAATAGACTAGAAGAAAATCATTGTATATCCAGATTGAGAATGGGCCACACAAAAATCACTCACAACTATAGCTCTATGAAAGGGCCCCAAAACCCACATGTCTTACACCAGCACGGACTATAAATATACTTACTTACTATTATAAAACTTTCATTCACTATTTTTATGCAGTTTAACCCCTTTCACTATCGCATTCAATTTCATTGGTGCTACGCTATAACTTGATGGACCATTTACTCATTCTCAAGCTCATACTTGATTTTCAAGAATGACTTTTGAGACTTTATTGTTTAATTTACCCTTCAAAATCCGGAATAAGTTCGCTTGACGATCAATTTCAGAAATTTGCACGCGTGAAGTTGGACTAAAAATTGAATTGTGATGACTTAAAAGAAAATTAATTTCAGTCATTATAATGTAAGTACTTATACTTACTTTGGAAGTTGAGAATTTCTTAAAATGAGTACATATGTGTGTTTCGGAAGCCATCACTTGAGAATTTTTCATGTTTTTCCTCCTCGCGTTTCGTTCCCTTTTTTTTTGACAACTTCTATATTTCACCAAAAAAAAAAAAAAAACGACAAAATGAAAATTAAACTTTAGTTAAATGCTTCTAGGTGTTCGATTTAGAAAAACTTTCATTTTTGGAATTTTCGTGATTTCGGATGTAAAAATGTATACTTTACTTACTATTTTTATGCAGCTTCAAAATTTACTAGGTAAGTACCAAGGATTTTGACAATTTTTAAAGATTGGATTTGGAAAATATGCTAACTTTTCAAATTTTTGCATTGCAATGAGATGCTTTATATCTAATTTTCCCCTACAATAAGTTTCGAATTAAAATGTCAACGAATGTTCAATTTTTGCATTTGTGATCTCTGCTTAATGTTACATTTTATCCAAAATAGGATTTTTTTTCAAATTTGGAAACATTTAAATTTTGTTTAGGTATTGATAAAAAATCCAAAAATTTCGGTTTTTTGCCTAATTTTTTCTGAATTTTGAAATTCTAAAATGAAATTTTTTCAAAATCGAAAACCCACTTGTCATCTGACCTTGTTTATTAGAATTTTGATGTCATGTGAAAATTTTTCCTTGTGAGTGGTCCAAGTTGTCAAAAAAAGAGAATGAAGTACCTATTGTGTTGAAATGTTTCCTCTGTGGCGATCCCATGAAAACTATTAAAGATGAAAGAATTGAAAAAATTTTCAAGTTATAATATTTTATGACAAATTTTTATCAACTAGTCCCAGTTGTTACCGTCTGCTCCTTTAAATTTATTGGTTTTGGAAATCATTGGAGGAATCCTTATTTTCTAATGTGAGGGATGACTTGATATTTTTTTACAAATATGATAATAATTCAATTTTTCTGCACAACTTCCCACGCGAAAATTTTTGAAATGTATCCCTTGTATTGCTCTAGGACGTTAGAAGATAGGTTAATACCTAGAAGGGCGATAGGATTCGCAGAATAACGAAAAAAATTGCTTACTTACCTCTATTAAGCAGTGGTACCTACTTTTAAAAAATGAAAGTTCCTGGGCTTCGGGCATTATCAGCAGTGCTTTTGTTGAAGAAGGATGCTAGGTACCTACTTGAATTAAGTACACAAATAATGACGAATAATTGAATAAAATGAAGATGGAAGAGGTATTGAGAGGACGCTTTGGTAAATGAGTATAGCTATAAATATTTGAACTAAATATGTCCCCTCGAATACATCAACAACGACGCACCAGCACTCGTCATGTTCAATTTTTTAGTCTTTTCATCCTGTTAAAGGGCAGTATAGAGGAGGTCTTAGGGAGGTTGGGTCAAAACAATTTCAAAATTTCAACTCATCGGCATCAAACTGATACCCTTACCCAATATAATCGATACGGCACCCCTTCCCCTCGGGCTATTTAAAATAATTAGGTAGGTATTGTAAGTTATTCTGCTTGATGTAGGAAGTAAAATCTTCGAAGTAATTTTTCAAATTTCCAGACAGCTGCTTTCAGTTTTTGTTCCATACTCATCATGAAAAGTTCACTTTTCACTTGAAAGTTGAATTTTGAGAACTTCATGCTCTTTTGACTGAAATTGAACAGTTGAAACTTTGAATTCTTGAAGAATGGAATTTAATAACAATAAGCGATAGCAAATAGCAAAAACCTTCTTGCAATCAGTTATTAGCGATTATTCATTTTTGAATACCTCGATATCATCAATTGAGTTTTTTTCGTTTATGAAACACCTTTGGAAAAAAGTTGTTTGAATAACTTTTGAAAAATGGTCTTTTTGAGCAAAAATATTACACGAAATAAAAGTAAAGGATAAGAGTTCTCTTGCAAAATGAAGAGAAATTAAGAATGAGAGGATTGAAAGAACTTTATTGAAGAGCCTGAGGCCGCTCATATGTAGATAGGTGAAGTAAAAAAAATTGTGTTCCAACAATTATTGATTTCCGCTTCACTTCGGTAATGATTTCACTTCGTGATCAAAATATGACGTATGAGGAGTTGTGCCCTTTCTCTACGGAAATTTATTTTATTCAGAGAAAATTCATCCACAGAAAACAAAAATTCGTGAATATTTTTTCAGCCCTTCAAGTTCCTATGAATCACTTGTACGTATCTACGTGATCAAAATTCAAGCTGAGCAGAAAGGATTCGTTCATAGTAATGGTTTAGTTCTGATTTTTTCAGCAAAACAGCTGAATAAACTCCTACTCTCAGTTCCTCTTCAACGGACCGGAACCTTTACACTGTTTCGAAACCCTTTTTGAACGTTAGAAGAAGACAATTAAAGACAATTAGAAAACAAGCAATAAGCGAACCCCCTCTTGGAATCAGCGATTACCTGAGGGCTGTTTTATTAAGCTGCCGACGGCTTCGCATTCTCAACCTTACATTACAACATAGGGTAGCGAAGGTCTTCGAGCACCTATGTATTTTCAGGTCTGAAAACTAGTAAAACTTGGAGCCAAGGATGGAAGAACAGTTGCAATGGAATAATAAAATTGATGAGCGATTTTAAAGCCAACGATTGAAATTTCTAAAAGCTCATTGCTCAAGTTTGAACTTCCATAGGCCTAGTTGCAGTTCGAAACATTTCAACGTAATAGTGCAAAGTTGGAAGCTATTGTACTGAACATAAATTAGAAATTCAAGCTCTACACTATGATTTTTACTACATTTATGTTCAAATTTCCTTGTTTATGATTCCCGGAGAGAAATGTTTTTGTTGGGAAATGATCAAAAGTAAGTAATTGGGTAACATCCATCGAATAAAATTTTCTAGAAACGTCAAAAAATGGCACTGTTCAATTATTCATGTAACTGATCAATAGGATGGATCGCAAAAAAAAATGTCGAAAATTCTGACCAAATTCAGTGCAGACTGTCATTTTCACTGGAAATTTACTCAGAAAAAAATTCAGCTCTGGAGGTGTCCTTAGAGAGATATTATGAACCGTCAATGTGAAGGAGGCATTTTCGAGAAAATTGTGTTTTTTTTCGCTTTAACCCCTACCCAATCTGTTATGGAAAAAATATCTCTACCTAGAAAAATCATTTTTGAAATTCTGCGTCGATCGACCTAGGCAATTGCAGTCACAATCCAAGACCGTTTTTAGGATCCCACCGAGCAGTTGAAAATTTGCAGGTAGCTTATTTTTGGGTAAATTTGTGCGTTGGATTTTTTTCTCCAATATTTAGAACTTATTATTATGCCAAGACATTGAAAGATAATTATCATATCTGAAACTATGGGAAAAAATTCACGTCACGACAAAATGAAAATGAAACTTGGTCAAATGCCTCTAGGCTTTTCGATTTAGAAAAACTTTCATTTGGAATTTTTGTGATTTCGGATGTAAAAATTTATTCTTACTTACTATTTTTATGCAGCTTGGAAATTTATAGTAGAGCTCGCAAAATTGAAATTTTGAAATGTAACTTTTCAAAATTTTTTCAAAACTATTTTTGCCAATTTCAAAAACTCGAAAAAATTTATAATTTTTTGGTCTACTTATTTTGTTTGTTAGAATTGGCAGAAAATCAGCAACGTTGTGTAAAGTGCACTGAAAACATCCATTTTCCCTCTTTCTCAAAATACTTGAGCAGATCAATTTTTATATTGAAAGTTTGACAATCATCCTCATTACAAAAAAGAATTTCTTAATGTGCCAATACACAGCGTGTTTCAATCTCTTTTTTTGACAACTTCTTTATATTTCACCAAATGAAAAAATTCACGTCACGACAAAATGAAAATTGATTTGGCTTGAGTGCCTAATAGGCTTTTCGATTTTGAAAACCGTTCATTTGGAATTCTTGTGATTTCGGATGTAAACATTTGTAATTACCTACTTACTATTTTTAAGCAGGTTCAAAATTTTTAACAATATGAATTTCTCAAGTCTTCACGTACCATACAGCTTGATAGAAAATGTAGGGTCTATTTATTTTCAAGCTCATACTAGATTTGCAAGATATCTCTTGAGACTTCATTGTTAAGTTGTCACTTCAAAATCCAGAAGAAGTTCGCATGATTAATGTCAGAAATTACCTTGCGAGTATAGTTGGACTAAAAATTAAATTGTGATATTTGTAAAAAAAAAAAACAACCAATTTTAGTCATTATTATGTACTTACTTTGGAAATTGAGAATTCCTTAAGTAAAACGAGTACCTATGTGTGTTTCGGAAGCCACCACTTGAAAATTTTTCATGTTTTTTCTTCTCAACTCTTCAACAAGATCCGCAATGAAAAAGTCACGACAAAATGAAAATGAGACGGGGTCAAAATGCTTCTGGGCTTTTCGATTTTGAAAAACTTTCATTTGAAATTTTAGCGATTTTGGATGTAAAAATGTATACGTCGTCGTCGTCGTTTCCTTATAAGCGGTAGGCCTATTGGCCTGTCTGCTGCGGTGTGGAACCTGTTGAGGATGAGCCTGAGGTATCCGTGAGTTTCTTCCTTGGTCTCCCTCTGCTTCTCTTCCCCGTTGGTGTATATTGGAGGACCTGTTTTGGTGATCTTGTTTCCTCCATCCTTTTGACATGATTTCTCCAATCTTTCCTATACTGTTTTCCTTTCGTTAGCGTGCGTTTTTATTTTAACCAGGGGTTCACCCCCGCCTGGGATCCCATAGTTCCATCCGTTTCCTGTTGTTTGTGAGTTTTGAGTAAGGTTGATTTTCGTCTGACTTGGTTACCAGCCATGCCAGATATATCACGGTGATAGGGCTGCTATCTAGGCCTCCGCGCTTGCCTGGTCCTCTTTTAGTCGCCTTTTACGACAGGCAGAGGGTACCATAAGGATATTCTAGACCCGTCCCTACACGGGGGAAAAATGTATACTTACTTACTATTTATATGCAATTTATTGTAACCCTACGACTTACGAGAACCATATATGACCTACATGATCACTTTCAAATATCCCTGCGCTGCAACTTGATGGAAAATTAACTCATTCTCAAACTCATACTAGATTTTCAAGATGACTCTGGAGACTTTATTGTTAAATTAGCCTAACGCTTCAAAATCCGGAAGAAGTTCGCCTGATTATTTTCAGAAATTTGCATGCAAGTTGAACTAAAAATTAAATTGGGATATTTGAAAAAAAAATAATAATTTGAGTCATCACTTGCTTTGGAAATTGAAATTTCACTTTTATTTAGAATTTTGTGATTTCGGGGTGTAAAAATGTATGCTTACTTACTATATTTACATGCAATTTATTGTAACCCTTAGAGCTGGTGATCAGCCTCAAAAATCGCCCTGCGCTGCGACTTGATGGAAAATTTAAGTGTGGTACTCTCATTATTAGCTCATACCTACAAGATTTTAAAGATGACTCTTGAACCTTTATTGATTAGTTAACCCTTCAAAATCCGGAAGAGTTCACCCGTTCAATTTTAGAAATTTGCATACAAGTTGGATTAAAAATTAAATTGTGATATTTGTAAAAAAAAATTAATTTGAGTCATGACTTGCTTTGGAAATTGGAAATTCTTTAAAACGAGTTAATATGTGAGTTTCGAATGCCATCACTTGAAAATTTGTCATGTTTTTTCTCCTTAACTTTTCATCAAGATCCGCACAGAAAAAATATAATGCGCCAAAACACAGCGTTTCATTCCCACTTTTTATTGACAACTTTGATATTTCACCAAAAAAAAAAATCTCGTCACAACAAAATTAAAATGGATCAAATGCCTCAAGGCTTTTCGATTTTGAACAATTTTCATTTGGAATTTTTGTGATTTCGGATGTAAAGATTTATACTTACAATTAGTTACTATTTATATCGACATATAGCACAACTCACGAAATCAATTCTACCGTTATAACCAAAGCACACTCAAGAAATGGCAAAACTTGAAAATTAAACTTTGTTAAATGCCTCCAGGCTTCTCGATTTTGAAAAACTTTCATTGGAGTTTTCGTGATTTCGGATGTAAAAATGTAGGTATCTATACTTACCTACTTACTTACTTACTTACTATTTTTATGCAGCTTCAAAATTTCCAAATAGTTTTCTCAATTTTTTGAGAGAGAATTTTGAAAATATGGAAACTTTTCAAATTTTTGCATTGCAATGAAATGTTTACAACTAATTTTCCCCTACAATTTTCGAATTGAAATGTCAACGAATGTTCAATTTTTGCATTTGTGATCTCTGCATAATTTTCTATTTTATCCAAAATGAGTTTTTTTTCCAAATTCGAAAACATTTAAATTTTGTTTATTGATAAAAAAATAAAATTTCTGTTTTTTGCCTAATTTTTTCTGAATTTTGAAAAATTCCAGAATGAAATTTTTTCAAAATTGAGAACCCATTTGCCATCTGACCTTGTTTTGTTAGAATTTTGAGGTCATGTGAAAATTTTCCCTTGTGAGTGGTCGAAGTCTTCAGAAAAAAAGAGAATGAAATGTTGTGTTGAAATATTTACTCTGTGGATGTTGAAAAGGTTAAAGATGATATAATTGAAAAAATTTTCATATGGCAAATTTTTATCAACTGGGCCATCGTTTTGAGGATATTGGAGGAATCCTTAATTTCCAAAGTGAGTGATGACTTGAATTTTTTTCCAAATATGTCAATAATTTAATTTGTATTGCTCCAGAGCGTTCAGCGTTGAAAGGTTAATACCTATAGAAGGGCGACAGGATTGACAGAAAAGTGAAAAAAATTGCTTACTTACCTATACCTACTTTTAGAAAAATTAAAGTTTACAGACTCTTGCTTACTAGTTAATCGGTGCGAGCTTGTTGAAGAAGATGAAGAATAATTGAAAAAAAAAATGAGGATGGAAGTGCCACTGAGAGGGCGCTTTGGTAAATGAGTATCTGTAAATATTTGAACTCGATACCCTCGAAAACATCACAAACGACGCACCAGCTCACATCATGTTCAATTTTTTAGTCTTTTGATCCTGTTCATGTGCTGTACAGGAGTGCCAAGACAGGTTGGGCCAAAACAATTTCAAAATTTCAACTCATCGGCCTCAAACTGGTACCCCTATCCAATATACCTAATATGTAGATACGCCACTTTTACTTTTAAAATAATTTCAGTTTTTGATCAAAGTAGGAGGCATTCGTCCCCCTCCTCTCAGGTATTTGAAATGAATAAAGTTATTTTTTCAATCAAGTTTGATGTACGAGTAAAATCTTAAGGGAAATTTTTTCAAATTACCAGACAGTTGCTTTTCAGCTTTATTTGTATCTACTCGTCATGAAAAGTACAGTTTTCACTTCAAAGTTGAGTTTTGAGAACTTTTCCTGTTCTTTTGACTGAAATTAAACAGTTGAAACTTTGAATGCTTGAAGAATAGAATTTAAAAACAATTAGCGATAGCAAATAGCAAAAACTTTCTTGCAATCAATTGGCGATTATTCATTTTTGAATACCTTATCTTTTCATCAATTTCTGTTCAGACTTTTTGATTGAAAATACATATTACACGAAAAACAGTAAAGGATAAGAGTTCTCTTGCAAAATGAAGAGAAATTAGGAATGAGAGGATTGAAAGAATTTTGTAGGGCCTGAGGCATCTCATATGTAAGTAGATGGATTTGAAGAGTTGTGGAGTAAAAAAAAATTGTCTGGTAACAATTATTGATTTCCGCTTCGCTTCCGAAATAATTATAAGGAGTTGTGCCCTTTTTCCGCAGAAATTTATTTCATCGAGAGAAAATTCATCCACAGAAAACGAAAATTCGTGAATATTTTTTTAATCCTTCAAGCTCCTATGAATAACTTGTGCGTATATCTACTTACGTGATCAAATCAAGCTGAGCAGAAAGGTTTCGTTCATGGAAATAACGGTTTAATTCTACATGATTTTTTCCAGAAATACTGAGGAAACTACTACTCCTAGAGTTCTCTTCTTCAACGGATCAGAACCTTAACACCGTTTCGAAAACCTTTTTCAACGTTTGAAGAAGAAAATTAGAAAAACAAGCAACAATCAAAAACCCTCTTGGAATCAGCGATTACCTGAGGGCTGGTTCTCCAGTGGTTGATCTAGTTGTATTTTTTGCATGTCTGAAGACTAGTAAAACTTGGACCCACCCTATTGTGAAGATTGTGAAGGGAGGGGGGTGGATGGAAGAATGGTTGAAAGTCAAAGATTGAAATTTATAAAAGCTCATTACTCAAGTTTGAACTTCCATAGTTGCAGTTCGAAACATTTCAACATAGGTAAGTGTAAAAGTTGAAAGCTATTATACTGAGCAGATTTTCGATTTAGAAAAACTTTCATTTGGAATTTTTGTGATTTCGGATGTAAAAATGTATTCTTACTTACTATTTTCATGCAGCTTGGAAATTTCCGATCTATTAGAGCTCGCGAAATTGGAATTTTGAAATGTAACTTTTCAAACGTTTTTCAAAACTATTTTTGCCAATTTCAAAAACTCGAAAAAATTGATAATTTTTTGGTCTACTTATTTTGTTTGTTAAATTGGCAGAAAATCAGCAACGTTGTGTAAAGTGCACTGAAAACATCCATTTTCCCTCTTTCTCGAAATACGCGAGTAGATCAATTTTTATTTTTAAAATTTTACAATCATCCTCATTACAAAATAAAAGAATTTCTAGAAAAACATTTTCTGGTTACCTATTTTTTTTTCTAAAATTTTGAAATGAATCCAAAATTTTAACATGTTGAGCTTTTTACGAAGGAAATAGAGGATATGTTGAACGGATTCAGAGAGCTCAGATTTTTTTCTGTGTTTTTCAACAAGATCCGCTGAGAAAAAATTTAATGTGCCAAAACACACAGCGTGTTTCATTCTCTTTTTTTGACAACTTCTACATTCCACCAAATAAAAAAATTCACGTCACGACAAATTGAAAATGAATTTGGGTCGAGTGCCAGTAGGCTTTTCGATTTTGAAAAACTTTAATTTGGAATTTTTGTGATTTAGAATGTAAACATTTGTACTTACCTACTTACTATTTTTAAGCAGGTTCAAAATTTCCATCAAATTTCTCAAGTCTTTACATACAGCTTGATGGAAAATGTAGAGTCTATTCATGCTGAAGCTCATACTAGATTTGCAAGATATCTCTTGAGACTTTATTGTTTAGTTAACCCTTCAAAATCCAGAAGAAGTTCGCATGATTAATGTCAGAAATTAGCTTGCGAGTATAGTTAGGTCTAAACTAAAAATTGAATTGTGATACATATTTGAAAAAAAAACAACCAATTTGAGTCATTGTACTTACTTTGGAAATCAGGAATTCCTTAAAGTAAAACGAGTACCTATCTATGTGTGTTTCGGAAGTCAATTTTTCATGTTTTTGCTCCTCAACTCTTCAACAAGATCCGCAATGAAAAAATATGCATACTGCGCCAAAACACAGCGTTTCATTCCCCCTTTTTATTGACAACTTTGATATTTCACCAAAAAAAATTCACGTCATGACAAAATGAAAATGAGACGGGGTCAAATGCGTCTGGGCTTTTCGATTTTGAAAAAGTTTCATTTGAAATTTTGGTGATTTTGGATGTAAAAATGTTTACTTACTTACTATTTATTTGCAATTTATTGTAACCCCACGACTTACCCAAGACATACGACCTACATGATCACTTTCGAATGTCCCTGCGCTGCAACTTAATGGGAAATGAAATCATTCTCAAGCTCATACTAGATTTTCAAGATGATTCTGGAGACTTTATTATTTAATTAGCTTAACGCTTCAAAATCCGGAAGAAGTTCGCTTGATTATTTTCAGAAATTTGCATACAAGTTTGACTATAAATTAAATTGTGATATTTGAAAAAAAATTAATTTCAGTCAGCACAATTGCTTTAGAGATTGAAATTTCTTTAAAACAAGTTGGGGTAGGTATGTGAGTTTCGAATGCCATTACCTGAAAATTTATCGTGTTTTTTCTCCTCAACTATTGAATGAGATCGAATGTAAAAATGTATACTTACTTACTTAGGTATTATTTTTATGCAGCTTCAAAATTTCTTAACGATCGGCATTTTATTGCAATGAGATGCATGTTTCACATTTAATTTTCCTCTACAAATTTCGAATTGAAATGTCAACGAATGTTCAATGTTTGCATTTGTGATCTCTGCATAATTTTCTATTTTATCCAAAATGGGATTTTTTTTTCAAATTCGGAAACATTTTTTAAAATTTTGTTCATTGATAAAAACTTCCAAGAATTTCTGTTTTTTGCCTAATTTTTTTTGAATTTTGAAAAATTCTACTATGAAATTTTTTCAAAATCGAAAACCCATTTGACATCTGACCTTGTTTCATTAGAATTTTGAGGTAATGTAAAAATTTTACTTCGTGAGTAGTTGAAGTTGTTAAAAAAGGAGAATGAAACGTTGTGTTGAAATATTTCATCCGTGTCATGGATTTTTAAAAAAAGATGATAGAATTGAAAAAATTTTCGAGTGATGAAATTTTATCACCAATTTTGATCAATTTAGCCTTTGGTTAATCGTTTTGAGGAGATTGAAGGAATTCTTAATTTCCAAAGTAAGTGATGGCTTGAATTTTTTTTTCCAAATATGACAATATTTAATTTTTTTGTCCAACTTGTGGCATGAAAATTTTAGAAATGTATCCCTTGTATTGCTCCAGGACGTTTAGATGGTTAATATGTATATCTATAAGGGTGACAGGATTCGCAAAAAAACGAAAAAAATTGCTTACTTACCTACCTACTGTTATAAAAATTAAAGTTCTTGGAGATCCACCGTTATGTTCAATTTTTCAGTCTCTTGATCCTGTTCAAGGGCAGTAGAGGAGGGCCTAGAGAGGTCGAGTCAAAACAAATTCAAAATTTCAACTCATCGACCTCAAACTGATACCCCTATCCAATACAAATCAATAAGCCACTTGACTTTTAAAATCATTTCATTTTTTGATAAAAATAGAACGCATTCGCCCTGCCCCCCTGGGTATTTGAAATAATTATAAGTTATTTTGTCAATTAGGTTTGGTGTATGTACCTACGAGTAAAATGTTGGGGGCAATTTTTTCACATTTCCAGGCAGTTGCTTTCAGTTTTTGTTTCATACTCATCATGAAAAGTTCAGTTTTCACTTTAAAGTTGAGTTTTGAGAACTTTTCATGTTCTTTTGACTGAAATTGAACAGTTGAAACTTTGAATGCTTGAAGAAAGGATTTTAAAAATAATAAGCGATGGCAAATAGCAAAAACCTTCCTGCAGTCAATTAGCGATTATTCATTTCTGAATACCTCATTTTTTCATGGATAAATTTTTCTGGATTTTTTCGTTTATGACACCCTGGAAAAAATTGTTTGAATAACATTCGAAAAATGGACTTTTTGATTAAAAATATTACACGAATAAAAAGTAAAGGATACGAGTTCTCTTGCAAAATGAAGAGAAATTAGGAATGAGAGGTTTTAAAGAACTTTTGAAGGGCCTGAGGCCGCTCATATGTAGATGGATTTGAAGAGTTGTGGAGTAAAAAAAATTGTCTGGTAGCCATGATTTATTTCCGCTTCACTTAGGAAAATGATTTCACCTCGGGATCAAAATATGTATCATGAGTTGTGCCCTTTTTCCGCGGAAATTAATTTCATCGTGAGAAAATTCATCCACAGAAAACGAAAATTCGTGAATGTTTTTTCAACCCTTCAAGTTCCTATATGAATAACTTGTGCGTATCTACGTGATCAAAAATCAAGCTGAGCAGAAAGGATTCGTTCATGGAAACGGTTTAGTTCTGATTTTTTCCCCAGAAAAACGGCTGAGTAAACTCCTCTACTCTCAGTTCCTCGTCGGACCGACCGGGACCTTAACACTGTCTCAATAACTTTTTTAAACGTTTAAAGAAGAAAATTAGAAGACAAGCAATAAGAAAAAACCTTCTTGGAATCAGCGATTAGGTAAGTACCTGAATGAAGATTGGTTTTCTAGCTGCAGATCTAAAATTGTTTTCAGTTATTTTTACGTGAGGGCCTGAAGAGTAGTAAAACTGGGAGCCAGCCTATTTGGGAGGGAGGGGGGTGGATGGAAGAATGGTTAGAATGGAATAATAAAATTGATGAAAGATTTAAAGTCAACGATTGATATTTATAAAAGCTCATTTACACAAGTTTGAACTTTCATAGTTGCAGTTCGAAACATTTCAACATAAGACATGTAAAAGTTGAAAGCTATTATATTTGTACTGAATAGAAATTAGAAAGTCAAGCTCTACACTATGATTTTCACTACGTTTCTGTTCAAATTTCCTTGTTTATGATTCTCAGAGAGAAATGTTTTTGTTGATGAATGATCAAAAATAATTGCGTTACATTCATGGAATAAAATTTTCCAGAAGCGCCAAAAAATTACACTATTCAATTATTCATATAACTGATCATTAGGATGGATCGCAAAAAAAAGAAATGTCGGAAATTCTGAGCAAATTCAGTGCAGACTTTCATTTTTCCTAGAAAGGTACTCAGAAAAAAAATCAGCTCTGGAGGTGTCCTTGGAGAGATATGATGAACCGTCAATGTGGAGGAGGCATTTTCGAGAAAATTGCGTTTTTTTCGCTTCAACTCCTACCCAATCTGTTTTGGAAAAAATATACCTATCTAGAAAAATCATTTTTGAAATTCTGCGTCAATCTACCTAGGCAATTGTAGTCAGAATCCAAGACCGCTTTTAGGGTCTCACTGAGCAGTTGAGGTCGCTTATTTTTAGGTAAATAATTTGTGTGTTGGATTTTTTTCTCCAATTTATAGAACTTATTATTATGTCAAGGTATTGAAAGATAATTAACATATCTGAAACTATGGGAAAACATTCACGTCACAATAAAATGAAAATGAGACTTGATCAAATGCCTCTAGACTTTTCGATTTAGAAAAACTTTCATTTGAAATTTTTGTGATTTCGGATGTAAAAATTTATCCTTACTTACTATTTTTATGCAGCTTCGAAATTTCCTACTCGCGATATTTGAATTTTGAAAATGTGGTAACTTTTCAAAAGTTTTTTTAAAACCGTTTTTGCCTGTTTCAAAAACTCGAAAAAATGCATAAGTTTTTGCCTACCTATTTTTTTTCGTTAAAATCTGCTGAAAATTGGCACCGTTGTATTTCCCCTGTTCTATAAAAATGATCTTCTGTATATTTTGGCGTAATCAAATTAATCAATGCGCAATATTTGAGAAACAAATATTTTCAAAACCCGAATTAATCCTAAAATTGGAGATTTGCAAATTTTCAACCACCGAGTAGAACCCTAAAAGTGGTCTCATATTTTGATGTAAATTGTCTAGATCGACGTAGAATTTCAAATAGGTTTTATGTTTTGAAACTGAATTATTTTTTCCATAACTAATTGGGTTGCGATCGTATAGCGAAAAACCACGATTTTTTCGAAAATGTCCTCTCTGTGAGAACTTATTATCTCCCTTACAGGAGCACCTCCGGACCTAACTTTTTTCTGGGAGACTTTCAACTCAAAATGAAGGTCCTAACTGAATTTGGTCAAAAACTAACATTTTTTTCTACGATCCACCCGAATGTACAATGCAAAAAAAAACCTGTGGGTGAAAATGTAAAAAACTATTTACTTCATTATTAAGTAATTTATCTCTCTTATTAATTATCGTAGTGACGTTTTGTCTATAAGATAGGTATTTCCTGAAACAAGCAGACTTTTGAAATTTCGAGCTTTCAGCGAGACGGTGAGGGAGGGTTGAATACGAACGAAGAGCTTGAATCGCTTCAATTGATTTTTCGAGTCATTTTCTGTAAACTTTACGTATTGCTCTATCAAATTTGAAATATTGTATTTGAAAATTGAGTCATCTTGAAGTATGTGTAAGGTGTTCGGGATTGCATTTGTGACTCTGATATATAGAAAATTAAGAGGAGAATGAAAGTGAAAAAAATTTCTTACTGCTGCCTCATCAAGTTACTTATACATCAGAACGGTAGTTCAAACGCGTGGCCTATTATGAAGAATTCAAATTAAAACAGAATAACATGCCCTCCCCCTCAATGAAAATATACTTCCTTAATCCCAACAAGTAGGCACAATAAGATCTGAAGGGGGGAAAAATCAAAAAACTTACAAATTTCGAGCAAACACTCTCCAAACATTTCCACGCGTCAAAACTTAAACTAGCTCAGGAAAAAAAACAAAAACGGAACAGAAAACAAACCCCAAATCCAGTCATTATCGCGCGACTCAAAAATAAAGACAATTTATTTTAAAAACGAAAAAAAAGAACCGTCGTCATCGGAACTCGATGCGATATTAGGATTCACTTGTGCCTTTTTTCCTCCTATCTTTTTTTTTTTTTTCAAGAGGCCTTCATTCGTTCGTCGGATTTTATTGACAGATGAAAAGTTTAAATTTTATTCGGTCGTGTTTCTCGTCTCTTCTTTGACGATGCGATGGTAAATTTTTTATACGTGGGTATTTTTTTTTTCGCGCAGTAGATTCGATTGTTGAAAGGTTGAATTGCGAATATTTCATTAAAAATGATGAAGGATTACGTTGCGACGTTGTGTATTTTTATTTACGAAAGGATTTACCGCTCGTTTTTGCCTCTTTGGTTGTCCTATACCTACTATACGTTTGTATAGGTCGTGTGTGATGTATAAATATAGGTATACAACGAAGATAGAAGAGTATTTTCCTTCCTATTTCTGTATATAGGTATAGTCTATACTTGGAATATTTTCAGACGAAATTCCAAGTTGGCATTTTTTTTTTCGTTCGCGGTGAAAGACTCGATGGTATAAGGGTCTTTTTCACTTTCTGCTTGTCTGTTTTGCTCTAATTCGCAATCCTTTTCTTGAATAAGTTATTTGCGT
Source organism: Planococcus citri (assembly GCF_950023065.1). Classification (NCBI taxonomy): domain Eukaryota; kingdom Metazoa; phylum Arthropoda; class Insecta; order Hemiptera; family Pseudococcidae; genus Planococcus; species Planococcus citri. The sequence continues at coordinate 73,539,832 of NC_088679.1, read as the reverse complement.
TTTTGATTGTCATTGTTGTTGTTGTTGATGCAGATGTCGATACCTTCGAACTTTCAAATACCTACCTACGCCAATTTATCAATTTATAATTGAGGCGAGCTTTCGACTGACGAATAAGTTCTGGGTGGAGAGTGCAGAGAGAAGCCTGGTGATATTTTTGGACACTTGTCCATATGTCAGAGAAGTTGAGATTTGGTGTTTAATGAAAATCTCTGTATTACTTACTATAAAAATACTCACTTACCTGAAAAGAAATCAACAAAATAACGATTTACTTACGTTGTTTTCGTCTTTAAACGTTTATTATCCGGAATTTTTTTTTCGACTCCTCAACGATTTTTTGGCTAAACCTCAAGATACTTTGATTCGAAAGTCACTCAGAAAAATTTCAGCCTCGGAGGTACCCCTTAATAGGAGATAAGAGTCCTCAAAGAAAGGGCACGTTTAAAAAAATCGTTGATTTTTCGCCTCAGCTCCTACTCAACCTGTTTTGAGGAAAATGTGCTGCTTCCAAAATGTAGTTGATGTTTTAGATTCTGCGTCGATTGAGGCCATTCTAGTCATAATCAAATACCACTTTAAAATTTCTACTATCTGCTATAAAATTTTGTAAAATCGCTCATTTTAGGAAAAAATTTGTGTCTTTATAACATTTTCTTCTCGAATATTTCTCATTGATAACACCAAAACATCGAAATATATCATTTCAAAAACTGGGAAAGTATTTTGGAAAATTCATACTGGTGCATACCTATAGGTACAATTTTGATCATTATTGCCAATTTTAAAAAAAAAAATGCAGATTTGGTAAATTTTTTGATAATGTTTTGGCAATTATAATGAACAAAATATTAGCACCGTTCTACATCAAAACATTTCTCCAGTTTCCGAAACCTTATCTTTCGATGTTTTGGCATAATTATTGCGAAATATTGCGGGATAAAAATTGTTTCCAGAACACGAATTTATACCCTAAAAATAAGCAATTTGCAAATTTTCAACTGCTCAGTTGGATCAACGCAGAATTTCAAGTACTAAGTATATCTTATAGAACTCGCCCATTTTCTTCCTACAGAATGCAGTAGATAGATAAATAAGCCTACTTACTTGTATGTTCAAAGCTCAAAGTTGAATAGATGTGAAGAGCTCGTTTTTAGTCATCTTGTGATCAACGAAAGCTGATCTTGGGCGCGAATAACAGAACAAGTCCTTGCAATAATTTTTCATTCTTCATTTTCAATTGTTTTTAAGCACTAAGGAAATTTTTTGGATAAAAATACTGTGCCACTTTCATTTTGATTAAAACTTATATTTCATATGGAAATTTGCAATTCTTCAAAATACCTAATTTATGATCTGCGATTTTTGATCATTTAACTGGAACTAAAAACTCAACTTGAACAATTTATCAATGTAACGTCTTAATTTTAAAAAAAAAAATCAAGAAATGAGAAATCAGCTTCAAGTCGATATTTATGTAAAAGCAAACTCAGCAACCAATGCAACCATCAACCAATTTGGTGGAAGCAAATGCAGAAACGATCTTTCAATCAGCGAATAGCTGATGGAGATGGTACGTATGTGCGTTGTCTTTACTTTAAGAGGATTGTTTTTGTGTTAGAGGGTAAAATGACTTAAAGAGATGATTGGGGGTAGTACCAATAATAACTATTGTGTTGTTTCCTGGAAATATCCTGTACAGCATTATCAATAAATACTGACCAGAATACCTCATATGCTCGGCTAGGGCGTGAGTAGGAAAAGTTGCATTTACACTCTAAACAGATGTTCACACACACCATAAATAACAACAAGAAAGACATGATGAAATAATATAATGTGCGTGATATTAACAACACTTTACATGAGCTACACAATTACATACAACGATGTACTAGTATAGGTTAACATGACGCATTTCTTAAGACTAATCATTCACTCATCGGTGAGGTTTCATTCACACATCGGTGAGGGGGTGGCAATAAGGTATCTCTCAACGGAGATTCCCGATAACGTTCCAATAACGTATTCTAACCGTGATGGTGACGAGTAGATCACCAATCCTCCTCTCCTACTCACCTCGAACCTAATCGCAAGTGCATCGACCTTAATAATAAGTAAACTAATTAAAACTAAATGAAGAAATTAACACTATCACTTAACACGCACGAGTAAAACTTATATACTAAATGACTGTATTAACCGATTAGCAGATGAATAACCTACCCGTGTCGACCCGGACAAGCTACTAACGTTCTGTACTCTCGTCGCTTGGCTCGTATGGCTAGCTGACGAGAATACAACGCAGTGTTGCCGACACAATGCAGTGTTACCATGTGGGCACGCCCTAAACATATCATGTACGGCATAGTAGTATATCACATTTGGTTGGACGGTTGCTCTCTTTTGTCAAAACTTTAAGCTGCAAAGAAATACACCCAGATAAAAATGATTGTATCTAATTTTAAATCTAATCAAGTCTCTATAGTCAGATCTCATTTTGGATAAGTAAGGCCAAATCAAATGGGTACCTAACTATTAAAATTCGATTCAGAGGAAGAAGATGTGCGGATGTGATCTGCTCTAATCAGATCTAAGTAATTAGATCAGGTAGGTTTGATTTTATCTGTTCAGATAAGAGTGTGCCTGCCGGCACAATTTTTTATAGAAAAGATGAAGAAATGAGAAATCAGCGTCAAGTTGATATTTAAAAGCGAACTTGGCAACCAATGCAACCATCAACCAATACCTATGGTGAATGCAAATACAAAAACTATCTTGCAATCAGCGAATAACTACATATTAAAATTCGATTTGTAAGAGGGAGTTGTTATTTTCCAAACCTTGGGAGAGGAGTGAACGATCAGTTCGTACAAACGAACGATATTGTCTTTCTCTTTACTCCAGATCCGTTCCATATCAGTACTTCAGTACCACATTTTATCAATTTCCCATCATCAGGCTTTTTTCGCCCTTCAGTTTGAATTATTTTATGAAATTTCGTCGAGTTTTGCTTCCATTCGTAAAAATTAAATAAAAGATGAATCCGGACTCCTGAGAATGAAAAATGTATTTCAAAATAGTTCATTAGTTCTTACGTTGATTTTAATTTCCGTAGTCTTGAGTTCTAAAAAAAAAATGAATCCCGAGAAGGAAGAAGCCGGATTCTCGGGATTTTCCCTTGAAACTTTGAAAACTGAACTGCGGAAATGGGTTGTGGATTCAAGTGTGGAAGTGGAAGAAGGTGGCAGGTGGCCATTGGAAATTTAAAATACAGTAGAACCTCGAAACTCGAACACTCTCAAAATCGTACCTGCATAACTCGAAACTGATCATCTTGAAAAACTCTACTCAAGTACCTATAAGCCGAATGAATGACCATTCCCCTTGGATTTCGAGTTATCGAGGTTCTACTGTAGAAGATGATAATAATTTCATTTACTTATACATATTATTTTTTACAAATAATCATTTTACATACGACATACATCGAATCTGTTTTCGGTATTACTTATCAGGGATATTAATTTGGCTAAGTTTTCCACTCGTGATGTTCGTATTGGTTTACTGCACTAACGTAATGGTATAAACTTCAATTCCAGAGGTGTTTATAGAGCATTGGGAAATCTTACAAATAGTATTCGCTGCGCCGTACATTCGTGTCAAATCACCACTAACAAACCACGGAGCAACTAACGAACTTGCAACTGAGTATGGTCCTATGGTCGGAGCAAAATTCTGTTATTCGCCGGGCATCCGCTTGGAGCGCTAATGTCGCCACCCAATCAGCGCAGGACAAAGTGGTTTGTTGATGTTTATTTGACATGGACGTACGGCGCAGCGAATACTATTTGTAATATTTTTACAAAGGTCTATTCGGTGCAATTTTAATGAAGATCGTAAAGATCTATTTTGTCGATAAAAAATAGAAAACCAATGGATTATAAAGCTGAAAGGAAGACGAAAAAAAAATGAAGTCCAAAAAGGAACGAATGAATCGGTTTGAACGACCGCCTCTCCCAAGGTGCGGAAAATAACAAATCCCTTCGTGAGAAGATGTGCGGATAAGATTTGATTCAATCAGATTATAGTACCTAATTAGATCAGGCAGGTTTGATTTTATCTGTTCAGATAAGCGTAGGCCTGAGCATTTCTAATTACTAATTGGAGATCTGATGAAATATGGTCCTGCCCTTTTCCAGGAGAAATCAGGCTTGAATTGTTATCCCCGTTATCCCCATGTGCTGATAAAGAGTGATAAGGGGGTATTCCAAAGCTAGCAGGAGGAATTTTTGTGCAATGAATTTGTTGAGAATGTCCAAACATACATTATCATGTAGAATTATTTCAGACGCTGAATCTAATTTTTCGATTCTTGGCAAATTTTCAACCGTACAGTTGGACCGACGCAAAATCCCAAAAAATATAATTTAAAACTTGCTCATTTTCTTTCTACAGAGCATGCAGTAGATAAGTATTTTGTATGTTGAAAGCTCGTAGTTGAAAAAATTCAACGCAATCGCACCCCAGCAGAATGCAAAAATTCTCTTGTAATCAACAGAAGCTGCAGATCTTGGGTGATTACAATACTTCCAAATAATTTGTGTTCCGAGATTTTTGATAATCTTACTGGATTTAAAAACTCAATTTGAACAATCTATCAATCTAACTTGAGATTTTCCACTTTATTGGTCTCGTTGTTTCTTGGTCAAATTCCTCATTTGTCATTCACATGCACACGAAGGTCAACGTTTCCCATCATACTTTCCAAACACATAGATGAGGCGATTCACACGAAAAATGAATCTGATTCTAATAGTGCGATTCACTCAAAAAATTAAATCCGAGTCAAAATCACCGATTCTGCAGTTTTCAAAAAATGAATCCAATTCTGAATTGAATTCAACGGACGCGCGATTCAAATGGCTATTTTTGCCCTACTACTGGCCCGAAATTAAATCATAAAATACCTAATCAATCATGGAAAAGGGAAGAGCAAAGTATTAGCTAATTAGGTAAACAAAATGTCTATATTTTTCATACAAAACAATAAGCAAAATCGGTCCAGTGGGAGAGACTCACCGACTGGAACAACATTTTAAAGATTCTTTTAATGCCTATTTATATAGATCGCTTTTTCATCATTTTCAACACATAGGTAACCAATCATAAGGTACATACAAATGATTTTATCCAGTTGAATGTTCTACTTTATGAGAAATTTATTCGACTTCGTTTCAAACGAGTAGTAGGTACATCTACTTGATAAATTAGAAAAAAGATCAAGAAATGGAAAATCAGCTTCAAGCTGATATATTTAAAAGCGAACTTAGCAACCAATGCAACCATCAACCAATTTGGTGAAAGCAAATTCAAAAACTATCTTGCAATCAGCGAATGACTTTTTTAGATTTTTGTATTAAAAAGTCGTTTCTGCAGGTCGCTCTTTTTTGGCAAAACTTTCAAGCTGCGAAGAAATACATCCAGATAAAAATGATTGGATCTAATTCTAAATCTAATCAAGTCTGGTCAGATCTCAATTTTGGATATGACCAAATCAAATATGTAACTATTAAAATTCGATCTAGGTAACCAGATCTAAGTAATTAGATGAGGTAGGTTTGATTTTATCTGTTGAGATAAGAGTGTGCCTGATCATTTCTAATTACTAATCGGAGATCTGACGAAATATGGCCTGCCTTTTTCATCCATAACAAATCAGGCTCGAATTTTCATCCGTGTGTGCTGATAAAGAGTGATAAGGGAGGGGGTATTCCAAAACTAGAAGGAGAAATTTTTGTGCAATGAATTTGTTGAATGTACAAAAATACATCATCATGCCGAATTTCAGACGCTAATTAATTTTTCGATTCTTGGCAAATTTCCAACCGTTCAGTTGGGCCGACGCGGAATCTCAAAAACTATCTTTTGGAACTTGCTCATCTCCTCCCTACAGAGCATGCAGTATATAGATAGGTATTTTGTATGTTGAAAGCTCGTAGTTGAAAAAATTCAACGCAACCGCACCTCAGCAGAATGCAAAAATTCTCTTGCAATCAACAGAAGCTGATCTTGGGTGACTGATTATTCGACATATTGCCGGTAATTTGTGATCTGAGATTTTTGATAATTTGACTGGATTTAAAAACTCAATTTGAACAATCTATCAATATAATTTGAAATTTCCTACTTATTTTTGTTTTGTTGAAAATTTTATTAGTCTCGGTGTTTCTGGGTCAAATTCCTCGTTGTCATTCACATGCACACGAGGGTCAACGTTTCCCGTCATACTTTTCCAACAAAGATGAGGCGATTCACCCAAAAAATTGAATCCAATTCAAAATTGACGATCAGCGAGTAGTACTTATTTTCAAAGAAGACAATTAACGGGTAGTATTTTCATAGTAACGCTAAGGAGTAATGTTTTGGCGCAAAATTTGAAAAAGTTACCGCAATTGTTTTCGTCAATGATGATTTGAAATTTTGTAGCGGGATATCTACATTAAATTTTATTCCATAAATTATTTTTTGAATTTAATTTTATAAAAATCAGACATCTTTCAATCAACAAAAAGTGGAACTGAAAAATCAGAAAAACAAAATTTTGATAAATTGATGCTAAATGTCTAAGGCGAGATAATGTTAATTATGCCATCAATAGTTGTTTAGTTGAATGTTCTAATGTACGATTATTCGACTTCATTTTAATAAGAGATCAAGAAATGAGAAATCAGCTTCAAAGTTGATATTTAAAAGAGAACTTACAACCAATGCAGCCATCATAACCAATATGGTGAAAGCGAATGCAAAAACTGTCTAGCAATCAGCGAATAGCTCATGTTGTGTGTACTAGCTTTGAGATCGAACTTACCTATATCATTTTCATTATTGCGCCTCTGAAAGCATTTATTGGTACCTGCTGAAAATTCGACTGAAAAGCTAAAAATTCGACTGGAAAGCTAAAAATGCGTGTTATTCACGTATACCGGTATAAAAGATACAAATTATTTTATTCAGTTGAATGTTCCAATTTACGAGAAATGTATTCGACTTCATTTCAATAAAAGTAGTACCTAGGTACATCTACTTGATAAATTATAAAAAATATCAAGAAATGAAAAATCAGCTTCAAGCTGATGTATTTAAAAGCGAACTTAGCAATCAATGCAACCATCAACCAATTTGGTGGAAACAAATGCAAAAACTATCTTGCAATCAGCGAATAGCTGATGCTTTTATAGATTTTCGTGTGAAGGTCGTTTTTGGTCGCCCACTTTTGTCAAAACTTTAAATCCGCGAAGAAAATAAATAGGCTACATCCATATAAAAACTATTGGATATAATATTCTAAATGTAATCAAGTTTATATAGTTAGATCTCAATTTGGATATGACCGAATCAAATAGGTACCTAATTAAAATTCGATTCAGAGGAAGAGGATGTCCGGATGTGATCTGCTCTAATCAGATCTAAGTAGGCCTAATTAGATCAGGCACCTAATAGGTTTGATTTCATCTATTCAAATAAGCGTATAAGCCTGATTATTTCTAATTAGGTAGAGGAGAAGGTACAATTATGGACCCAGGTACAAATATGGACCCCCCATGGTTTAGAGTACAACTACTAGCGCTACGGTCACACTCGGTACTAAAAATTATACTAGTAGTGTAGTATCGATGATCCAAGTACTTATTTCGGATCCATACAAACTTGGGTGCCTCTCATCAGCAATTGTTTTTTTTTGTGGATTATTTCCTTCCCAATGGAAAATTTTACAGGTTTTTCATTCGGTAATTCATCAACTTCAAATAAAGTTTGGAAAAATAATTATTAGCGAAGTAAGTAGCTTACAATGTGTACTTTCAAAATATACTTTCATACTTGTCTTTACTTGAGCTGATTTTCATAATTTTTTTCATTTTTCATAAACTGAGCCAATTTTTTGCATGGGTATAAATATGGACCCCTAAATTTTTTTACCTAATTTTGATTCAATATTTTTTAGAATGTCGAGAAAAGTGTTATTAACAAAGAAGACAAGTCCAAAGTGTCGAAAATGGGACCATGATTTTTTTATTTTTCATAAACTTGGCCAATTTTTTGCATGGGTATAAATATGGACCCCTAAATTTTTTTTCATCTAATTTTGATTCAATAGTTTTAGAATACCAAGAAAGGTGTTATTAACAAAGAAGACAAGTCCAAAGCATCAAAAAACATCTTTAAATAAATTTTTGTACAATTTTCTGCAATTTTCATACATTTTTTGAGGGGGCCCATATTTGTACCCGCGACCATATTTATACCATTTTATGTCACTTTTCTAAATTTCAAATTTCTCCGTGAGTTTTCAACAACAAAAAAAAAATTTTTTACACAATATACTAGAGTCTTTGGCCTTTCGAATAGTATATTCGAAAACATTTTTTGATAATTTTTTCTACCCTTTAAGGCCAAAAAGCTAGAGGGGGTCCATATTTGTACCTTCTCCTCTACTAATTAGATTTCTGATGAAATATGGTCCGGTCTTTTTTCAGATCAAAATCAGGCTCAAATTGTTTTCTTCGTGTGCTGATAAGGGGATATTACGAAGCTGTCAGAAGAAATTCTCCAACTTGAGATTTTTCACTCATTTTTGTTTTGTTGAAAATTTTATTGGATTCGATGTTTCTTGGTAAATTATTTTCTGTCATTCACATGCAGAAAAGGGCCGTCTACGTTAAGGTGAAATCAAATGCAAAAACTATCTTTCAATCAGCGAATAGCTGATAGCTTGTTTATAGATTAATGTTCATCATTCTAGACTTCAGTAAAAACGTTGACGTGCAAAGAAACACATCCAGATAAAAATGATTGGATTTAATTCTAAATCTAATCAAGCCTGGTCGGATTTCGATTTTGGATATGACCAAATCAAACGACTATTAAAATTCGATTCAGAGAAAGAAGATGTACGGATGTAATCTGCTCTAGGTAACCAGATCTAATTGTAAGTAATTAGATGAGGTAGGTTTGATTTTATCTGTTCAGATAAGAGATGTGCCTGATGAAGAGTGATAATAGGGTATTTCAAAGTTAGCAAGAGGAATTTTTGTGGAATGAATTTGTTGAGAATGCCCAAAAATACATCATCATGTTGAATTTCAGACACTGAATCTAATTTTTCGGCTGTTGGCGAATTTTCAACCGTTCAGTTGAGCCGACGCAGAATCTCCAAAACAATCTTTTGGAACTTGCTCATGTTCTTCCTACAGAGCATGCAGCAGATAGGTATTTTGTATGTTGAAAGCTCGTAGTTGAAAACATTCATCGCAATCGTATCTCAGGAGAGTGCAAAAATTCTTTTGCAATCAACTGAAGCTGATCTTGAGCGTGAATACGGAACCATAATCGAAAAATACGAGTATATCATTGTTCAGAATTTTTGCATAAAAATAGCTACTGTGCAGCTTTCGTTATTTTTGATCATTCAACTTGATTTGAAAACTTAATTTGAACAATTTTTCAATATTCCAACTTGAGATTTCTCACTCATTTTTATTTTATTGGAGATTTTATTGGTCTCGGATGTTACTTGGTCAAATTCCTCTCGTCTCTGTCATTTACAATGCACGCGAGGGTCAACGTTTCCCATCATACTTTCCTGAGAAAAAGATGAGGAGATTCACATAAAAAATGAACCGGATTCAAATAGATGGTGCGATTCACCCAAAAAATTGAATCCGATTCAAAATCAAAAAGGGCACACGACCCAAAAATGGATTTTTTTATGATTAATTTATATGTAAAATTCATCGTTTAATCCGATGGAACCATTGTTGAGCCCAGATTTGCATTTTAAACGGGTAAAAAATGGCTCTAAAGCGAGGTACCTCGAAAAAAATGAAATAAAAAATACCAAAAAATCAATTTTTTTAAACGAGTGATTTTTATGCAAAATTCAACGTAGAATCATGTGGAACCTCTCTAAACTGATGAAAAACTGATCTAAAGTGAGATAGTTACTTACCTAACTCAAAAAAATGAAATGAAAAATTCCAAAACTCGATTTATTAATATGGTCGATTTTATGTAAAATTCAACTTAGAATCCGATGGAAACATCGTTGAGCCGCCGGATTTGCACTCTGAACTGATGAAAATCTGTTCAATACCTTCATAAAATAGAATAACAGTCGTTCAAAAAACTGCTGAAAAAATAAATACAACTGTAAAAAATTGAGTCCTAATACTTTTTATAAAGAAAGTATAATTGGAGGAAAAATTGACAAAAATGAAGTAGAAAATACAAAGTACACATACATGCCTAACTGTTTAAATGGGTACAAGTAATTATTAAGTATGTACTTAAATTAACCTTAATTTCAGCCTTTGCCCATTTTTGTAGTCATTATTTTGGTGAAATTTTCCATTTTGAATCCACTTCACGACTTTTTCACTTCGGTGGTTCAACTTCAATCTTTGCATTTTTTTTTCGGTCTAATTTCTCGCTTCAAGGTGGGAGTGAAAATCAGAAAAATGGAGTTTTTAAATTGATGCCAAATGTCTAAGGTGAGATCATGTTGATTATGCCATCAAATAATGTTGTTTAGTTGAATGTTCTAGTTTAGTAGAAATTAATCGACTTCATTTTAATAAAAGTAGTGTAAGTAAATTATAAAAAAGATCAAGAAATGAGAAATCAGCTTTAGGTTGATATTATTTAAAAGCGAACTTAGCAACCAATGCAAGCATCAACCAATGGTGGAAGCAAATACAAAAACTATCTTGCAATCAGCGAATAGCTGATGGCTTTTAGATTTGCGTTGCATATCTATCTATTTTTCTTCTCTTTCGTAAAAATTTTAAGCTGCGAAGAAATAGGTACATCCAGATAAAAATTATTGGGTCTAATTCTGAATCTAATCAAGTCTAAAGTCCGATCTCAATTTGAATATCACCAAATCAAATACCAACTACGAGTATTAAAATTCGATTCAAAGGAAGAGGATGTCCGGATGTGATCTGCTCTAATCAGATTTAAATAGGCCTAGGTAATTCGATTTCCTCGTGTGTTGATAAGGGAATATTTCAATGCTAGCATAAAACATTCTGGTGAAAAATTTTTTTGAATTCCCAAAAATGCTTCCATTATGCCAAATTTTACACGCTGAATTTGATTTTTCGATTCTTGGCAAATTTTTAAAAATTCATATTTGGCTCATTTTTCGTAAAAAATCAAAATTGAATTAAATTGGAGTAGAAATTTGAAATTTTATTGAAATATTTCCAATTTTTGACGTTCCTAATGAATTAAGGTGGTTTTAAACCGTCTCGAAGAAATTTCAGGTTTCTCCAGTTTTAGGAAAGTTTCCAAAAAAAAGTTCCAAACAAAATCTCAAATTCAAAATAAGGTATTCTTCTGAAAAAAAATCAAAATTCAAAGTTTGAAATAAAGAATTGAGACGATTTGGCACTTCCAGTTGATTTCACCTTTGGGAAAATTAGGTACCGTATGAGCTGCCAATAGAAATTCTCAGAACAGACTTGAATATAATCTTTGTGACCCTTTTTGATCGATTTTGGTAAAAATTGTCCTTTCGAAGACAAGAGAATTTGAAAATCTACGAGTGGCCCTGGGAATAACTTAAAAAAGCCACCGATTGATCTCGAAAGGATCAAAAATAGGGTACGAATCAAATTTTTAGCTGGCTGATGTTGTGTTCGTGAATAAAAAATTAGGGCAGTAAATTTTGGCTTTGAATCAGCAGAAACGAATTTTGGAGACTCGAGCCTGAATCGATCCTGAAGGCAAATTCAAGTTTGGAAACACTGGATTTAATTTTCAGCTCTTTTTATGGATATTTTTTCAAAGTTGAATTTTCAAAAAATTTTCAGGAGGTTCCTGAACGATTCAAAACCATCTCTAATCAATTTGGGAATTTGAAGGTTTAATATGTATAAACCAAAATTCAAATTTCAGATTTCAATCTTAATTTGATCAAATTCTGATTTTATTTGTAGAAAATGAGCCAAATTGAAAAATTTCTCACCCTAGAGTGAAATAAACACACAAATTATACCATTTTTGCATATTTATTGGTCACCTTGCTCGGATAAATGTAAGTACGTAAAATCAGGTACCATAAGTCAGCTGCAATATCAGGCTACCTTAAATACAGTTTCATTATTTATTCTGTGAATTTTTGAAGCCACAACGTCGACCAAAAAATATCCAAACAGAAACGAAAATAATCATTCAGATCGCTTCCTCGGTGATTTTTTTCGAATCACCTCGACATTGATTTTCCAATTTCGAGCAAATGACACCCAACAGATCTTCGACTTGTTTATTAAGAGTGGAAATCTCGTCTCGATACTTGATATTGCTCTGCTTCAAAGCCACCAACCAGCTACCGTACAACTCTCCTTTCTGCATCTCTTCGTCGAGGCAACTTCTCTTGTAGAACTTGTCACTCCATAGTTTACAATTCAATTTATTCAATTCGGAAATGAACGATTCGTGAGCGTATTTCATTATCACCATTTCCGCCTCGTGGTCAGCCTCCAGGACCCCTATATCCATCAATTCGTTATCCACGTCGCCGCCATCTCCCACTCGTAGAGCTGTACACATCAGATTATAGTTGGCTTTCAGTTGATCGTGATCGCGATGCAGTTTCCCGACTCTTTTTTGCAACCGGTAATTCAAATTATCCCATCGAATTTCTTTTTCCACCACCGCGTTCTCTACCTGGATACTGCTCTCGGTCAGTTTCATAAGCTCGGCTCTGACTGCAGCCTTTTGATCTTCGACGACACCTTTCAACGAATCGTTCAGCTCTTGAGTTACAGTCAGTTGATCTCGTTCGGTATACAGTTGATCGAGCATTTCTCTATTGTCGAGTTTCAGGTCTGTGTTGATTTGCATACTGGAACGAATTTCATCTTGGAGTTGCGTATTTTCGCGTCGTTTCAGTACCAGATTCTTATCCAATTCTGATCGCTGATCTTCAGCTTTATTTCGTTCGCGTTCCAGCCAGTCGATATTGAATAAAATAACGTTCACGTAGTCTAAGCACTGGGCAGCGATCTGTCTCGGGTTGTCGTTCTTCTTCGGTGACTGGGCTATCTGGGCGAACGCGTTCATAAACTGTTGCAATACGTTTTCGCAATCTTCCTCGACCGATTTCAAGTTCACCGCTTTCGTCTGCTGCCTTTGGTCGCAGCTGGAACACTCGCTGATGACCGACATGAAACTCGGATACGTTTGATCTGCAGAACTGGCCATCGTTGGCAGATCTCTTTCGACGTCACTCGCTGTAGCACTAGAATCATCCTCAACAGCGAGCTTTTTAGTCATCGAGGTCGGTGCAGGAGTTGGGGGTGCAACCAATGACTGTTTCGGTTTCAGTTTCGCAATTTTAACCGGTTCATCGTTGGGACGTGTAGCTGTCTTTGAAGTTTCGCTCGGTTTGTGTGTCGGTTGCGACTTAGGCTTCGATTTTGGGATACTTTTACGCGACTTCATTTCGATTTTCACGACTCATTCGGCTCGGCTGTGCGTGCGAATGCGGTGTAAATGAAGGTTATTTCGAGCACCCTTGTTCGATTCGGGTATTTTATCGTAGTCGAGCCGTCGTGATTGTTTGCCAAGCAATCGCGGTCTGCTCATTTTCAATTACCTACTTATACCAAATTGACTGCGACTAATTACTTTAGTTTCCTCAGCAATCGCATCGTGTATGGTGTCAGGACCATCGAGAGCCGAGGACAAATATCATATTGGGCCCTATTTCTAGAGCAGAAGCTATATGAGGTTTCTGAGAGGGGGAGGGGAATTGGTGTCGACTGATGTGGGAGAAAAATTTCAATTTTTTCAATTGACAAGCAAAATTACCCGCCCTTCGGGCAGGGAATAGAATTTTATACGTGTATGTACTGAAGTAACCTTCAAATTTTTATGAAGATACTATGTGGTATATACCTACTGATGAAAGAAAATCTCGCAAAATACCATATACTCGTAGTTACTGAGAAATTATAAAAAATTGATAATTTTTCACACTTTTTGGCTACATTGTAAAATTTGAGATTTCATCCTAAGGTCCATTTCTCTTGGACGAATTCCGGATGACATTTGTGAAAATGAAGAGTGATATTCCAAAACTCGCTTTGTCCATTTTTATCCAAGTGGGTTTTTCAGCAGTACTTGGTAGATGAAGTAGTAACTCACATTCCTACATCATCAACCTACCAAAATGAGGTGTTAAACTCACCTAAATGGTCAATTCACTAAAATTTTTTAAAAAAATAATCTTCCAAAACGCGCTTTATCCATTTTTATTGAAATTTTTTTCAGCAGTATTTAATGTATGAAGTGTAGGTATACCTACACTACTACATCGTGAATCAACCCAAATAAAGTGCTAAACTCGCCTAAAAAGCCAATTTACCCGTTTAAAGGGAAACTGTTTTTCCTCTCTCCTGAAAAGTTGTGAAAATGGACAAAGCGAGTTTTGGAATATCACTCTTCAAATCCAAAGTCCAATCATCAGTCAAATTTTTGTGAACAAAATTCTTTTGGAATGCTCAAAAAAAGTTGTGCATTAGTAAATGTATCTGCGTGATTTTATTTTGAAATTTAAATTTTAACCCATTTTAATAGGTCCCTTGGAGATTTTTCAAAAATCTTGACACAATTTTGGGTCCAAAGTTCTTCAGAAACGCTTAAAAATATTTTCGTTGAATTTTTTATTTTCTTGTTTTCATCAAGATGTCTCACATGACACTGCTCAAAAAATCCCAAAAATCATGAGCCTTTTCAACTTATTGATAGGTAAATCCTTCAAAAATGCTCCAAAAATATTTTGAATTTTTCGAGAAATTTCAAATTTTTCATTTCAACATTACATAGGAACTCATGCACAAATTAATGACACCCTTATGCCTGGGCGAGCGGTTGCCATTTTTTTTTTTTAATCCCAAAAAGTCCAGTGGACCATATCTATACCTTCCAACTTGAGTCTATGGTCAATCTTTCCAATCGGTGGGTTCAAGTCATTTTGTAGCCTCCATCGATTTTTAAAAAAAATTGTAGATCCTTCAGCAGATTTTTGAAATTTGAAATTTCCACAAAATTTCATCAAACGGATTTAGAAAGCCAAAATTCAATCTGCAAACTAATTTAAATACCCTGTGAAATCTAGTGCAAGTGCTTTCAACTCGTTTTTAAGCTTTTAGTTACTTTTTAGTCATTCAAGGTCAACATGAACGAAACAATAGGGGAAGTTCCAAATTTGTTAAATCTTGAAAATGTTTTGCCAGACTCGACAAAGTCGTTAAGTTTTGTAAATTTTTAGTCTCAATAAAGGGATTTATTTAGCAGAAAAAAATGTTTTTTTACTTCTCGAAATACAAAATTTTGAGAGCTTTTGCCCGAAATTTGATTGGGTCTTTTTGCTTAACTTATGTTTTTTAAAACTGAAATTTCTACAAAAAATCAGTCAAATTTGTAAGTCAAAAAATCGAATTCTTCCCATAATAAAAAAAAACATCGTTCTCTCAATATCAACCATCAAAATGAAAATTTTCAAAAGCTTTTGGCCTCGCTATTCCTGGCTCAATTTGTTTGATGATTATATTTTTTGTACTTACAAAATGAAAATCAAAATTTTTTATAAGTCATAATAGGCTATGAATGTAACCTAATTACCCACATAGATATATCAAATTTTTAGTCTTAATAAAAGGATTAAATTGCCGACTTTTTTTGAATTTAAAGCACATTTTTGGCTCAGGCCTGTTCATTTTTTTGTTTTTTGTTTTTTTTTTCAAAATCAAACTTCGTAAAAATCTATTATTCATTCGAATTCAAGAAAATAGATAAATAAACTTCTCACATAGAAAATTTTTTTACAATTCTGAGAGCATTTGCCCTCATTTTGTTTGGGTCTTTTTGCTTTTGTTTTTTAAAACTGACTTTTCTATAATGAATCACTCAAATTTTGAAATTTTTTAGCCAAAAAAATGAAATTCTTCCCATAACAAAAACATTGTTCTTTCCATTATCAAAATTAAAATTTCCAAATTCCATCTTCCTATATACATGAGATGAGAGCAAGATTAGCATTTTATCTAGATCAAGGCAATTTGGCAATTTTTAATTCAAAATTCCCTTGATTTAAACTAATTTTATACTGGACATTCAAAAAAGTTAGACTATTCTGGATGTATTTATCAAATTTCTTGTAGAATGTTGTATATTTAAACTGATTTTATGCAAGGTGTAAAAATTTTAATGACAATCAAAAAAAAAATTAACCATCGGGACATAATTATCAAATTTCATGTTTTGAAACTGATTTTTATGCAAGGAGTAAAAATTCCAAATTGACTAAGTGAAAAAAAAAATTGGAGTTGAAGAAAAAAAAGATATAATTGGCCAATGAGTTCACCCCTACTTTTCGAATTTCTTCAGGAATAGATCCACCTTCAATCTCCTATTCGCAAAGTACCTATGTTAAAAATTGAAGCTTTGATGATTTTGTAAAATGCTTAGCAAATCGGAAATATTCGGCAGCGAAATGAAAGCTCAATGATATTCGTGACGTCATCAAAACTTTGAACCTTAATTACAGCTTTTTAAGGCCTATAATCGCGAAAAAAATTTCAGTACAACCATCTACGCATCACGCTGAACATTTTGAGTATTTTTTCACAATTTTCCGTCCAGCCGTTTTGCAGTGATGGCGTTACAAAGAAAACACCACTTCAATTTATTAAGTAGATATAATATTATTCACATGACTTGTGAAAATTTTTATTTCATTTTTTGGATTTTTGGAGGCCTTGGAAGTGTATTTGCTTATCTTGAAATGAGAAACTGAGCGAAGCAAGGGCGAGAGCTTTTTGAACGCAGGGTTGCCAGACGGGTTTTCGCTAAATTACCTAGTTCTGAAAAATTATCTCGTTTTCGACCCCAAAAATCCCCAAACAGCAGAAATTTCTGGTCTTGAAGCTCGATAACCTGTTAAACTTGATTTTCCCACTTCATTCGCGAGAGCAAAAATTTTTTGACAAAATGGGTCCAAAAAACCTCCATTTTTGCATGTTTTATTTTAAATTTTTGCTCGCAAGAATCAAATTTTTTAGGGATTTTTTCCCTGCAAAAATGCAAATCCCTGAAGAAATCCCTAGACTGTTTCAGCGAAGTGGGAAATCCCTAGATCTAGTTAGAAATCCCTGAATCTGGCAATCCTGTTTGAACGTTTTCATTTTGAGATACCAAAAAACAAAGTAGCTAAATTTTGAAAAAGGAAAGAGCACAAGCTCGAGTGAAAGCTTCTGACAATTTCTAAAACAATGTTGTATTTTTTTATGAGGACGAGGAGTCAATTTTTTGACTTTTTAATGGTGTTTTTTGAAGGAAGTTGTTTTTGAAAAAGAAAACAGAACAGGCCCACGCGAAAGGGTGAAAGCTCTTGAAAATTTGTGTTTCGAGAGGCATAAAAAGTATAGGTTTTTTTTGTGAAGAGTTCATTTTTTGTCTTTGAAACTTGATTTTTTTTTTAGAAATTTCCATCTTGATTGTGAAAAAGAAAAGAAAAGAAACCCGAGGGCAGAAGTTTTCGAAAATTTACTTTTCGGAAAGTAAAAAGTAATACTTTTCTTTCATCGCAGCCATCACAGGCCCTTCTTTTGTCGGACCCTCTTGAAAAGCGCCAACCCGGGACAAACTGTCCCTTT
Organism: Planococcus citri; assembly: GCF_950023065.1. Classification (NCBI taxonomy): domain Eukaryota; kingdom Metazoa; phylum Arthropoda; class Insecta; order Hemiptera; family Pseudococcidae; genus Planococcus; species Planococcus citri. The sequence goes on along the minus strand of NC_088679.1, from coordinate 73,522,106 downwards.
TTCCCCTCCCTCTCAACAGCCCCGCCTTTGAATATTGATGTGACGTTTTTTAATCTTCAAAGCAATCACGAACACCGAACGTGCGAACGAAGCGAGAGGAAAAGCTTATCAAAATTTATACCTTAACAAATACATACAATAACGTTATTTTAGATGACAGAAGTTGATGGCATGCTTCGAATTTCAACATAAATTTTTTTATAAATTTGAATTTTGAACAAGAAAAGAAAATTTACCTTAGCGAAGCCCTAAGCATTTTTCTATATTATACCTAATCATAAAAAGCTTAGTTATGAAATACGTGGTTCATTTTTTTGAAAAAGAACAGAAAATCGATCGGAGCGAAGCGAGGCGAAAGCTTTGGAAAATGTGAGATCACAGAAGTAAAACTACTTACGCTATTTTGATGAGAAAACTCAGTTTTTTGTACTTTCATCACTTTCACTAACTACCAGATACCCTGAATATGCACGAATTGAAAAATTTATGATTTTCTAACAAAAAAAAAAAAACGAAGGTATTTTGACATTAGGAAATTCAATTCTCTGTAACTTTGGTTCTTATCATTTTTGTCGTAAAACTCTTCATTCTGCCTTCAGAAGGTACCTATATGCTGGTCTGCCATTTTCTTGCGAAAGCGTATTTTTTATAACTCGAAAACTTTGCCTTTTTGAGAAATTTTACGAGAGTTGAAAAGGAAAAAATAGGACCAATTTTGCAAAAATTTCGAAATCTCATGATGTAGAACCTAAGATAGGTATCTAAAAAAAAATGCGAAAACGAAACGTTTTTCATGATTTTTTTACTTTTTTCAGTATCATAGGTTTCACTGCATTAAATTTCAAGATTTTTGCGAAATTGGTCATATTTTTTCATTTTTTACACTAAGTTATGTTTCATAACAGAAGTTGATTTTGATAATCATGGCAATTGGCATGCTTCAAATTTCAACAATAATTTTTTTTTTTAATTCCAATTTTGAACAAGAAATTTCTAATTTGAATAGTGGTTCACTGGTTCCTTTATGCAGTATGTAATTCTGTTATGATTTTTGAAAAAAAAAAACAATTGGCATGAGCGAAGTGAGACCAAAACATCTTCCCTCCCTCTCAATTAACGGCCCTGCCTTTGAATATATTGATGTGACATTTTTTAATTTTCAAAGCAATCACTGACACCGAACGGGCGAACGAAGCGAGAGAAAAAGCTTACCAGAATTTGTACCTCGACAAATAGATATAGGACATCAATGTTGCTGCTTAATTTTGAGGAGAGAAGTAGATTTTGATAGCCTTGGCATGCTTCAAATTTCAACATTAACTATTTTGGGAATTTTGATTTTGAACAAGAAAAGAAAATTTACCTTAGCAAAGCCCTACGCATTTTTCTAATTCAAATATCGGTTTCTTTATGTAGTTTGAAAAGAAAACAATTGTCCCGAGTGTAGCGAGGCCAAAACATCTCCCCTCCCTCTCAACGGCCTTGCCTTTGAAATGACAAAATTTCCCAAAAAAGTGCCATTTTTTGCAAAATTGCCAAAATAACTTTTTTTTTGGCAAAATTCCAATTTGTGATCCCATGTCTGTCTAAATTTCCAGCAATAAAATTCTGTTTTTTGCCAAAATTGCTATAAAAACTAGACAGCCATCATAGGCTCTCATTTTGTCGGACCCTTCAGAAAGCGTCGGCACCGGGCGAACTGCCCCCTTTTCCCCTCCTTTTCAACAGCCCTGCCTTTGAATATTGATGTGACGTTTTTTAATTTTCAAAGCAATCGCAAACACTGAACAAGCGATCGAAGCGAGAGAAAAAGCTTACCAAAATTTATACCTTAACAACATACATGCATCCATAGAAGTCGGATTATGCTTGGATCTATTTTTGATGACAGAAATTAATTGATTTTGATAGCCTTGGAATGCTTCAAATTTAAACATTAATTTTGTTGTTAATTTTAATTTTGAACAAGGAAAGAAAATTATTTACCTTAGCGAAGCCGTAATAAGTGTTTTTTCAATTTTAATAATACGTGGCAAGAGAAAATTTGAAACCGCCATATCTCCGAACAACCTATAATTCAAACAAACAAAATTATTTTCTTCCAAAAATATATCCGCATGAGTTTGATTACCTATTGTTATTTTTTTCAAATTTTTCCTCCAGGTGGGTCCTCTTCAAAAGCTCAAAAATGTGTTTTTCGAGCCATATAGCACCGCTAAAAAAAAGGCGATGTTACCAGTGATACCTTATTTTGCCAGGTCCTCCAGAAAGGGCGTGTCCGGGATAAACTGCCCCCTTTTTCGTTCCCCATCAACGGCCCTTCCTCTGAATATTGAATGAAGGTCGAATGAGAGAACGAAGCGAGGGCAAAAGCTTACCAAAATTTATATCTTAACAAACTACCTACAATCTACATAGGTAACACAACAATGTTATTTTTTATGGTGGAAGTTGATTTTAATAGCCTTGGCATGCTTCAAATTGTAAAATTAATTTTTTTTTGTAAATTTTAATTCTGAACAAGAAAAGAAAATTTACCTTAGCGAAGCCCTAAACATTTTTCTAATTAAAGAAAAACGCTGCAATGTTATAATTATAAGGTTTGTCCCAGACAGAATATTATAGAATTGGATACGGGTCAATATAGGTACTCTAAATGACAAAATTCCCCAAAAAGTGCCATTTTTTGCAAAATTGCCAGAATAACATTGTTTTTTGGCAAAATTTCAATTGGTGATCCTATTTTTGTCTACATTTCTAGCAATAAAATTCTATTTGTTGCCAAAATTGCTAACAAAAACTACATAGTTTGATAGGTACCTAGATATATTTTTCTGCAAAACTTCCAAAAAGTGCTAATTTTAAGCAATATTACCAAAAAAGCATTTTATGCTGATTGTCTAAAAAGGTGCTGTTTCTTGTCAACGCTTCAAAAAAAAGCGCTAATGCTGTGAAGTAGCAAAAAAAATCATTTCTGGTCAAAATTGTCAAAGAGTACCTAAAAAGTAATACCTATCATTCTTTCATCACAGCCATCACAGGCTCTCATTTTGTCGGACCCTCCAGAAGACGCCGACCTGGGACAAACTGCCCCCATTTCCCTCCTTCTCACTAACGCCCCTGCCTTTAAAAATTGATGTGAAGTTTTTCAATTTTCAAAGCAATCACGAACACTGAATGGGCGAACGAAGCGAGAGAAAAAGCTTACCAAAATTTATACCCATTCATCAATGTTGGAAGCATCTGGCCTATTTTTGATGACAGAAATTGATTCTGATAGCCTTGGCATGCTTCAAATTTGAACATCAATTTTTTTGTAAATTTTAATTTTGAACAAAGAAAGAAAATTTACCTTAGCGAAGCCGTAAGTATTTTTCCAATTTATAAGCCGCGTCGACTCAATTATCTACCTAATGATTTTTGAAAAGAAAACAATTGGCCCAAGCTATGCGCGGCTGAAACATCTCGAATACCTATTTATTATTCAAAAAACTATTCCAGGTCATTTTTCATGTAAGATGTTCATTTTTTTGAAAAAGAACAGAAAATTGACCGGAGCGAAGCGAGGCAAAAGCTTTGGAGAATGTGAGATCAGAGAGATAAAACTACGCAATTTTGATGAGAAAACTCAGTTTTTTGGTCATTTTTGACATTTTTGAAAGTCAAGTTGAAAACCTTAGGTATTTTCAAGTGCCTAATTACTTATCTCTCTAAATTTGAAACAATGAAATTTTACTGCTTAGCAGTCACGACATTTTGCCTTTTCAAAAGCAGTAGTTTTTGACTGCAAAACAGTAGAAAATCTACCACATTGGTCAGTCAAAATTATTTTTTACTGACCAATTCAGTAGATTTTCTACTGTTTTGCAGTCAAAAATTGCTTACTACTGTCTACAAGTTGTTCTTTGACCATATCATTGAATACCATGCCTAATGGAATCATTTGTGTCCAATTTACTTGATATAGCGTCAACTCTGGTGCTTGAATAACCCACCACTTTCCTTTTCCTTTGGGTAAATCATATTTCAGTGTGTGATAATTGAAGTGGGTGATCTAAGATGCTGCTTTACAACTGATTCGAGCCAAATTTCTGAAGTTGTGCACTACTGACTGCGTGTCTTAACGTACATGCACCAGATATCCAGCTATCCACAATTCAAGCTTTTTGAGTGCATTTGACATCGAATACATTTCCTTCTCTATTATGCTATAACCCTTCTAGTAATCTTTGAAGGAGTTACTCACAAACATCACCACTTGATCGGAGCCGTCTACTTTTTGGTACAGCACTGCATTCATGGCATCTTTGCTGAACTTTGTTTCCGAATAGTCGTAGTGCTAAACACACTCTATCGTGGTAATAATACACTACATTCACCCCTATGTATAATTGTTCATAAGGGACAAGGACAAAATAGCAATTAATAATAGACATAATCACTGTGAGTGTTAGGTTTCCGTTGCCTTGTTGACTGTCAAGGTGCAACCACTGTAAGTTGAGCTGAATGTTCTGCAGTTGCTGGTTCTGGTTGTATAAGTGTAGTAGCTGGATTTTAGGCAGCAGTAGGTTCTGGCTGTCTACAAGTAGCTCTACACACAATAGGAATTGTCGTTTCTTTGAACATGACTTTCTTGACGTTGGTTTTTCTCAGCTGATCAATATGACATTTTATTTCAAGATCATTATCCAATTTAACACGGTAGTGTAGTTTTCCGAGACGCTTGATGATCGTACCATACTGCCATTAAGTAGAACCGTAAGCAGCCAATGCAACCATCAACCAATATAGTGAAAGCATATGCAAAAACTATCTTGCAATCATACGAATACCTGATCATGGCTTGTTTCATAAGGACGTTTTCAGGGCCGTTTTGTTTTCGGGAAAAAATTGTACTTCAACGAGTTTTGAGCAAGAAATTTCGAATTTACTTATAATAATACATATACGTAATTGAATGGTTCCATCAGAAAAGGGCCTAACTTCAGTTAGGCCCTTTTATAATAAATCGCAAAAATGGATTCTACAGTGGAAATACCACCTAGCACACTTCGTTACTTAGCGCTACCTATAGTCACGCCTTCAAAACTGAACGTCAAAGTCGGACACCTCCGCCGATTTCTCACCAAATTGCTCCAAATTGTCTCTGAGAGTCTGGTGGTTTGCGTTATTACTATGTTTTGCACTTAGTTTTCATAACTTATCAGTGGTACGCCATTTTTTACAGACAAAAGTAACTTTTCGTAATTTTTCAGTGGTGCGGAATTTCTTAAGGAAAAAATAAATGTCTACAAAATAGTTGTTGAGAACGTTTAAATGACCTATTTTAACCCAACTTCGTTATAATGTTATAAAATATTGCCTTTTACATGATAAAATTACGCGATTCAGCACATTTTTTCATCGAAAAAGTAGGTTCACAAGAAAGGGCCTAATTGTCCACTTTGTATTTTCAGTATTTTCTTTGTATTTTATTGCAGAAAAGTAAAAGTAAAGAATGATTTTGAATCTTCAATGTATGCGGAATGAAAAAAAATAATAAGTTGCATGTTATTCTAATATTTTCTATATGATATTCATATTCAAATGTTTAAAATGCGTTTTTCTCGAATCGCCATCTTTTCAGTTAGGCCCTTTTCTGGTGGAACCATTCAATTACATGTACTTAGAGGATAGATAAGTCCAGTCACGTGAATTTTTCCAAAATTTTTCATCCTCCCCAAAGGGAGATGGTGGCAAAAGAAAATTTGAAACCGCCAAATCTCCGAACAACCTAATTCAAACACACAAATTTCTTTTTCAAAAATATACCCGCATGAGTACTATTATTGGAATTTTTTGCTAACTTTTTCTCCAGTTTGGGCTCATCTTCAAAAACTTAGAAATGCTCTTATTTTGTCGGACCTTCCAGAAAGCGCCGCCGGCCCGGTACAAACTGCTCCGTTCCCCCTCCCTCTCAACGGCCTTGCCTTTGAATATTCATGTGACATTTTTAAATTTTCAAAGCAATTACGAACACCGAACGGGCGAAAGAAGTGAGAAAAAAAGCTTACCAAAATGTATACCTTGACAAAATACATTCGTGGGTTTCATTATGTCTATTTTTTATGACAGAAGTTGATTTTGATAGCATTGGCATGCTTAAAATTTCAACATTGATTTTTTTGTACATTTTAATTTTGAACAAGGAAAGAAAATTTACCTTAGCGAAGCCGTAAGCATTTTTTAAATATAAGTATTTATGTAGTACCTTGGCAAAATGTTGTGATGATTTTTGAAAAGAAAACAATTGGCCCGAGCGAAGCGAGGCTAAAACATCTCCCCTCCCTCTCAACAACCTTACCTTTAAAAAAAATATTGATGTGACATTTTTTAATTTTCAAAGCAATCATGACCTACCGAACAGGCGAACGATGTGGGAGAAAAAGCTTACCAAAATTTATACCTTAACAAAATACATTATTGATTATTGAAAGGTTCCTGTTAGAAGTTGATTTTGATAGCCTTGGCATGCTTTAAATTTAAACATTAATTTTTTTGTAAATTTTAATTGTGAACAAGGAAAGAAAATTTACCTTAGCGAAGCCGTAAGTATTTTTTCAATTTTAATAATACGTAATTGATTCTCTGATGATTTTTGAAAAGAAAACAACTGTCCCGAGCGAAGCGAGGTCAAAACATTTCGAAGATTTATCATTCAAAAAACTATTCCAGGTCATTTTTGATGTGAAAAATTCATTTTTTTTGGAATAGAAAATAAAATCGACCGGAGCGAAGCGAGGCAAAAGCTTTGGAAAATGTGAGATCAGAGAAGTAAAACTATGCCATTTTGATGAGAAAACTCAGTTTTTTGGTCATTTTTGACATTTTTGGAAGTCGAGTTAAAAATCTTTGGTATTTTCAAGTACCTAACCCACCTGCTTATTACCTATGTACAGTAACCTAACAGAAACAAAAAAGTAGGTAGTAGAAAGGCCATGGATCCAGATGTATTCAAAGTTGGATTTAAGTATGTAGGTACCTACATTTTCAAAATTTTCACTACTTTTTGGTCACAACTCTCAAAAATTAATTGGTATTTTTTCACTAGGTATTTTCCACTACTACCTCTCAATATCACTCTTTTTTCATTATTTTCATTACCTGTTAGATACCCTGAATATGGACAAATTGAAAAATTTATGAATTTTTGAGATTTACATATAACGTGAAAACGAGTACCTATAGATGATAGCAGGACCGTCGAGAGTCAATGCAAGCCCGGGGCAAATATAATTGGATGCATTCTACTTTATAAATTATAAAAAAAAGGATCAAGAAATGATAAATCAGTTCAAGTTGATATTCAAAAGCGATCTTAGCAACCAATGCAACCATCTACCAATATAGAGTGAAAGCAAATGCAAAAACTATCTTGCAATCAGCGAATGTCTGATGGCTGGTTTTTATTATTGTTCTTATTTCTTCTTCTATCAGCGTTTTATTTTTATTTTCGGGAATGAAATCATACTTCAACGAGTTTTGAACAAGAAATTTTGAATTTACTCAAAATACACAATTACCTACTTACATAGAGAATACGTGATTTCTAGCCAAGTGAATTTTGCAAAATTTTTCGGCCCCCAGAAGGGAGATAGTGGCAAAAGAAAATTTGAAACTGCCATATCTCCAAACCTAATTCAAACACACGAAATTTTTTCTTCCAAAACTATATCCGCATGAGTATTAGTAGGTATAAGTACTATAAGTACTTATTATTGGATTTTTTTTTCAAATTTTTCTTCCAAGTGGGTCATCCTTAAAAACTCAAAAATGTGTTTTTTGTATCATGGCACCACCAAAAAAAAAAAGTTGATTTCTATAGCCTTGGTTTGCTTAAAATTTCAAACTATAATTTTTTTGTAAATTTAAATTTTAAACAAGAAAAGAAAATTTACCTTAGCGAAGCTACGAGTACCCTATTGACAATTTCAACATGGAAAAAAGCTAGCAAAAAAGCTAGCACAGCGTGCCAGCATGACTGGGACCCTTTTTTCCACGTTTGCTAGCACACTATGCTAGCACACTATGCTAGCAAAATACTAGCATGATTGTGCTAGCATAGTGTGCTAGCAAACGTGGAAAAAAGGGTGGCTAGCAATGTGCCAGTGAATACTTGCTGGCATTACTCTAGCATTCACCTGCTAGCAAAATACTGGCATGCTTGTGCTAGCTTAATGTACTAGCAAAGATGGAAAAAAGGGTGCCAGTCACGCTAGCATACTGCGCTAGCATATTTCCTAGCAATGTGCCAGGGAATACATGCTAGCAAAATACTGGCACCTTTGTGTTAGCATAGTATGCTAGCAAAAGTGGAAAAGGAGGTCCCAGAAGTGCCCCCTACTGATTAGTACCAAAAATTGGTCTTTAGACCTTCTATGCTAGCACGGGTGCTAGCAACACTCTAGCATGAGATGCCAGAGTCAGCTGAGTGCACTGAGTAATGAACTTCTTACTCTTAATCACATAAGAAACCATTTTAGCTTATATGCAAGTTGACTACATACTTCATCTAAGAGAAGTAAAGTATACCACAAGAGCAGGCAATGCTAGCAAAGTGCTAGCATCATGCTAGTGTTAGGATGGGGGAAATGCAGGTAATCTGTGATGCATAAAATAAAACCAATTTTAAATGTACAGAGGAATTTACAAAAAATGGAAATTTTGGCAACATTAAAAAGTTCAAACGCTTAAGTAGGTATCCATGGAAAAAATTGTGTCCGCAAAAAATTATTTTTACTATTTTTAATGATTTTTTGAGAAAAAAAATTGAAAAATTGATCATTTCAAGAAGTTGCAGGTAATATGGGGTACTAGTAAAAATTACAAAAAAATGAATTTCAAAAAGAAAAAATGTATTTTTTTAGTAATTACCTACACATGTCACACGCAATAAACAAGTTTTTTTTAAAATGATTTTTTGATATATTTTTTTTAACCCTGTTGAAAATTCACTGAAAAGTTGCGAGTAATATGGAGTACTTGTAGAAATGAAATTAAAGAAAAAGACAAACAAGAAAAACAATTTTCATCCACCATTTTTACAAATGAGAGTCATTTGGACTTTTTTCAGACTTTTTTGGTCTAGAAAAATATCAAAAATCTACAAAATAAAAAAACAACAACAAAGTTTCCCATATTACCAGAACGTGAAAATTTCAACATCAAAAATATACTTTTGTTTCTTTATGAAAAACAACTCACTTAAAAAGTTAATTATGAAAAAGGCAGCAAAATCGCGTTGTTCATTGTGGCACTTACTTAAAATTGCAGAAAAAGGTGAAATAGTGTCAGCAAAATGTGAATAAAATGCTAGGGCATGTGTGCTAGCATGAACCTAGCGTACTTATGTGAGACAGATGCTATGATGCTAACATTTGAATGAATGCTAGCATAAACCCAGCATATTAATGCGAGTAAAATGCTATCTATAAGTGAAGTAGTGCTAGTAAAATGCTAGCATGTGTGTGCTAGTGTGATGCCCGCATGTAATGCAAGTAAAATGCTATCTAAATATGAAATATTGCCAGCATAATGCGAGTGAAACGCTAGGGTGTATGTGCTAGCATGAACCTAGCATTCTGATGCGAGTAAAATGCTAACATTTGAACGCTAGCATGAACCTAGCATACTGATGCGAGTAAAATGCTATTTAAAAGTGAAATATTGCTAGCAAAATGCGAGTAAAACGCTAGCGTGTGTGCGCTAGCATGAACCTAGCATACTTATGCCAGAAAAATGCTAACATTTGTACACTAGCATGAATCTAGCATACTGATGCGAGTAAAATGCTATCTAAAAGTGAAATATTGCTAGAAAAATGCGAGTAAAACGCTAGCGTGCGTGTGCTAGCATGAACCTAGCATACTTATGCCAGAAAAATGCTAACATTTGTACGCTAGCATGAACCTAGCATACTGATGCGAGTAAAATGCTATCTAAAAGTGAAGTAGGGCTAGCAAAATGCGAGTAAAATGCTAGCATATGTGTGCTAGTGTGATGCCCGCATGTAATGCAAGTAAAATGCTATCCCAGAATGGTATTGTACTAGCAAGATGCTAGCATCATGCTAGCTCATGTGTGCTAGCTCACCTCATGCTAGCATAACACCAGTGGAATGCGACTGATGCTAATGATATGCCAGCTTTGCTAGCATAATGCTAGGAAAATTGTCAACAGGGTATATGTGAGGGCGCATACGGAAAGGGACCTACCGACCAAAAAAAAAAAAAAAAAAGTTCTCTGAAATTGTTGTAGGAACCCTTTACAGAGTTCCTACAACAATTTCAGAGAACTTTTTTTTTTTTTTTTTTTTTTGGTCGGTAGGTCCCTTTCCGTATGCGCCCTCACATATAAGCATTTTTCTAGTATAAAGTTAGCTAGTTACGGTGCGGTGTCTGATTCTCTAATGATGTTTGAGAAGAAAAAAATTGGCCCGAGCGGAGCGAGGCCAAAACATCTTAAATTTTTATTATTCAAAAAACTATTCCAGGTCATTTTTGATGTAAAAAATTGATTTTTTTGAAAAAGCACAGAAAATCGACCGGAGCGAAGCGAGGCAAAAGCTTTGGGAAATGTGAGATCAGAGAAGTAAAATTACGCGATTTTGATGAGAAAACTCAGTTTTTTTTGGCTATCTTTGAAATTTCTGAAAGTCAAGTTAGAAACCTCATTTTTAAGTACCTATCTACCTACAGGGTGCTCAGAAATATTGTGAACTCCTGAAAAAGGTTTCTGCTAAATATTTCGGTTGGTCACATGTGAATGATAATAATGATAGCACAGGGTATTCAAAGTTGACCTTATGTTTTCCAAATTTCTACTACTTACGTATAGGTGAAAACTCTCAAAAATTACTTACTACTTTTTCTCGCCAGCTCTCAAAATGTTTTCTCCTTTTTATTTGTATTCTTTACTTTCACTACCTGTCAGATACCCTGAATATGTACAAATTAAAAAATTTATGGATTTTTGAGATTCATAATTCAAAAATTGAATTTTCTAAAAAAAAAAATATGGCATTTTGACTATGGGAAATTCAATTAGGAAAACTCTTTGTTTAGCCTCCAGAGGGTTTGCTGTCCACCTTTTTCTTGTGAAAATGTATTTTTTTCCAACTCAAAAACTATGACATTTAGAAAAATTTTACAGAGTCAAGAGTCCTTTTCTGTAGAAAATGAAAAAAATTGATCAATTTTGTAATAATCTTGAAATGTCATGCAGTGGAACCTGAGATATTGAAAAAAATAATGAAAAATTTGTTGTTTTCACATAATTTTTTCAGCTCAGGTTCTGCATTACAAAATTTCAAGATATTTGCAAAATTGGTCCTATTTTTTCATTTTCTTTAAAAAATGAGTCTTATTGTAACCTTTTTCTAAATGTCGTGGTTTTCGAGTTTTAAAAATACACTTTCGCAAGAAAATGGCGGACTAGCATAACCCAATCCAGAACGGTTCAAAGTTTCAAACATCTCATTTTAAATGTGAAAATTCGCAGTTTTTTTTTTAATAGGTATCGTACCTAGTGATAGCAGGACCGTCGAGAGTCAATGCGAGCCCGGGGCAAATATAATTGGGCCCCATGACAAAATTGTAAAAAAAAAAACGATATTTTGCTCAAGTACTTAGTTGTCAAAATGCGTAAGTACGCGTGTTTTATCTCGAAATGCCAAAAATTATTTCATGTTTGATATAAAATTACATAAAAGAAGTCCTTTTTGGTAAAAATTTAAAAAAAAATGGAAAAGCTATCTTGCAATCAGCGATTACCTATCTGATGGCTTGTTTTTATTAACGTTATTTAAAAACGAAGTTGAAAATGCTTAGCAAAGAGTTTTGTTGAAGAAACTGAAAGTGACTTGTCAAATACAAAGGTGTCTTATGTGTAGTGTAATACGCAACACTAAGACACCTTTCTAAATAACGTGGCGCACTGAAGAATCCTTGAAAGCGATTTTAATAGGGTTCCCCTTGGTGGAGGAACCCTAAAAAACGGTTGATGAGTATATAACGTTTGTCCCAGACAGAATATTATAGAATTCGATACGGGTCGATATAAATAGATACCTACTCTAAATAACAAAAAGTTCCATTTTCTGCAAAATTGCCAGAATAACTTTGTTTTTTTTTTTGCAAAATTCCAATTTGTGATCCTATTTCTGTCTAAATTTTCAGCAATAAAATTCTGCTTTCTTCCAAAATTGCTAACAAAAACTGCATAGTTACAGATACCTTCCTAGGTACATATATTTTTCTGCAAAACTTGCAAAAAATGCTAATTTTAAACAATATTGCCAAAAAAGCATTCTATGCTAAATTTAATTGTCAAAAAAGGTGCTGTTTTTTGTCAACACTTCGAAAAAAAATCGCTAGTGCTGTGAAGCAGCAAAAAAGTTCATTTCTGGTCAAAATTGTCAAAGGCAGCTTTTGTTTTTAGATTCAGAAACCGAAAGGTCTCCTACTGCTCACTACACCCAATAAAAGGGTACTCCTGGGTATAAAATACATAAAATGCCCCTGTCCTCTAATTTTTCAAACTTTGATGAAACATGGCTGGGAACCTTTTTAAAAAAATGTTGATTCAAAACATTTCCCTCCAACCCACCTCCTTGCCTACAATTGCGAAAAAATTACCTTTTTCGGTGGAAAAAATCATACTTCAACGAGTTTTGAACAAAAAATTTCGAATTCACCCAAAATATATCTACATAATTAGTCTATCCACGTGAATTTTTTCAGAATTTTTTGCCCCCCCCCCAGGAGGAACATATTGGCAAAAGAAAATTTGAAACCGGCTTACATCCGAACCCCATTCAAGCACACGAAATGCCTTTCGCCAAAAATATATACCAGGATGAGTAGGTACTATTATTGGCATTTTTTTCAAATTTTTCCTCTAGGTGGGTCATTTTCAAAAACTCAAAAAAACACTCAAAAATGTGTTTTTTGTGTCAGGGCACCAATAAAAAAAGCAGATATTGCCAGTGATAGTTTTGAAATTTTGCATATGGGCCTCTAAAAACGGTAGAAGATCAATCTATTTTGAGCCCAAGGGCACCCACTCCTCCAATTTCGGGGCGAAAGAAGATTTACAATATTATGGGTATCATTATCATATGAATCGAACCCACTGAACACGAATATGAAGTTGGATTTGCAATTGGACCATTCTGAGGGTCACATTAGGGGAGAGGGTTGCCTAAAAAATGAGTTGTTTTTTTTTGTGAAAAATGTCATTTTTGGGCAACTTGCCTCCTCGAATATAGCCTTTAGAAGGATTCAACTGTAAATATGTAAGGAGGAGTTATGTCTTGACTGCCTTGGGTGATGCAGGTAACCCTCTTCACCTGAGGTATACTGTACCCATTCACCGGAGAGGAAGGGAAACTAGTTCCAAAAGAGGGGAAACGTGGTAACTTCTGATGATCGATGGTACGACCAGGGATCGTCTTCCCTGTAAAATCACTTGGATGTAGTATCTCGAGCCCGCTACATCTCTGTCACTCGGTAAACATTGTACTTATGGCTGGCGAGCCACTATTTGATGTATTAGTAGTGCCCACTCAAAGATGGTTAAATTGATTGTATATTAACTCGTGGTCCCGTTATGCCGTTGCGTTCGCGAGGTATGTACCACAGGGCAATTATCCTAGATTCCGGACATGGGTAAGTGTCTCTAGATTAAAGTGTACTTTCTTAACGTGTCCCCTAAACAGGCCTTAGTATTAGGAGAGCCTAAAGGTGTAGGGTGAAGTGTACAGTGTTTTGAGGTACTTGTGCCTCCTTTGCTCATCCTTTGTGAATACAACGTTGAGTATATCCTCGGGTATATCAACTAATTCATAAGGGATGTTAAGTTTAACTACTTATTGACAGTCTTCGACTCATAATCTACTCATCACCGTGTAATGTAGTACTAGATCTAAGACTCCTAGTCTAGCAACCTTACTAAGTACCCAATCTTTATATACTATGTTTGGCTTACATTGCAGGGATATTTGTGTAAATATACTATTTAAACAAATCGTCTCATATCTGTTTTTATTCATGTAAAAATGGACACATTATGTGATAATGTCATTAGATGATTCGTGTTACTAAGTGTACTCTGAGCTAGCTGGTTAAAGAGAAATGTTCACTCTCTAGGGAATATTTCTATCCTCCCCCCAAGGTATATAATTTGATAAAAACCACCACACTTAATAATTCACGTTTACCTGTTAACAAATATACGTCATATTTGTGTTCAGTGGGATTATTCGCAAATATGTATTTCGCATTAATGATGCTAAAATATTGAAAGATATCATTCCTAAAATTGAGGAAATATTTTGATACGTTCGTAGTGCCAGTTTTTCGGTCACGATTGCCAACTTCGAAAAATCGAATATTTTTCCTGAATTTCTGGAGATTTTTCTCGAATTTTTGAAATCCAAAACATTGGCACCACTGCTTTACAAAATATTTCCTCAGTTTTAGGAATGATATCTTTCAATATTTTGGCATCATTAATGCGAAAAAATCGAAGAATTGAATCCAACATTTTTTCAAAAGGTACCCAGCTATACATGTTTTATCAAAATTTCAAAAATCTGAGAACAGGGGCATATCACCTATTTTATACCGGAGAAGTACCTACCCTTTGCTAGCTTCAAATTCACGAAGAAAATAGCTCGTCTCAGTTGAAATTTTCACTGCTCGCTAAATTTAATAACTCGACCAAACTTCGCAGCTCTTTAAGTATATAAAGAGAAGGGAGAAAGCGTATAGCAAAAAGTAAACTTCTGCGAGTAAGTATATTTGTTTGTGCGTTTGAATTCTAACGTTCGGCATTTTCTTACTCGTACCTTAGCTACATATACGTACGAATAAGTACACTATTCGCTGAGTGTTTACTCGACCCTGCCTTCGTCTATCTATCTCTCACTCTAGCTGAGTTTCTCTTTCGTCGATGCTTCTTATACTCGTATCAAGGTACCATACCTAATCTACTTTATTTAAATAACCCGCTAAAGATTCCATATAAACTGGGTAACTTTCGCAGCACACTTTTGCACGTTTTTATTTCCCATAAGATTTGTATATAAGAGAGAGACTGATTTTTACGAGCCAAAAAAAAAAAATAAAATAAAAAAACGAAACACAGCAGCAGAGCTCGGCAACATACACATACTGGTACGCGGCGCTCCGACGGATCAATGGATGGGGTAATCGGGTGAGGAATCGTATAGCTAAACTTACACGTTAGTTCTCGGTTTGAAATATTTTCCAAATTAGAATTGACGTTCGCGTTTACTACGTTTTTGTTTGCGAGACGAAAAAAAAAATTCACCTATGCAAAGAGTTGATATGTACAGAGTTTTATACCTACATAGCTAAGGTACGAGAAAAATGTGCCGTGAAACACGAAATACTACTTAAATTAACTCGCAATGGATACGAAAAAAAAAATCTCGTGCAATTTTCCATTCTTGTGTATGTTTGTTTTTTTTCCTTCATCTCGTTTTTGGGTTTTAATTTTACTCTGTATAGTACGCGAAATTGAGCGAACGGTGTTCTTTCAAGATCCCCCTTTGCCAGTTCTGGGGTGTCTTTGTCGCACGCTCCTGGCGCAGCAGCTGCCTACGAAATATGCCAGAGAAGGTGGTATATAGTATACTTCGACGATAGCGGAATTAGTAATATACCCTTTCGTTTGGGAGTGTCTTCGAAGCCGATATTAATTTACTGGTAAATTTATTATTATTTCAACCCGTTGTCGTTTTAATTTTCTCTCTACTCTTTGGGTCGCGTAGCTCTAGAAGTATTACCAGCACGTGTACCGTACCCTACCCCTTTGCCTTTATACGTATAAATTCGTTCGCGAGCAATATTTTCGAATCGTAATATCCTCGTAATTTACTCCTCCAGTCGTATGGAAAAATTCATATTTGCCTAGATAAATGATGATTAAAATGTGTAACCAGTTGGAGTTAATTTGTTTCGTAATACTTACTCGATTCATCGTCGAACTAAACTAGGTGTATGCTTTGGCGGAGTTCGTCGTGAGCTCTTTTAGTTGTCGACTCGGATGACGATAAATTTCACTGTGTGGAGGGAGGTACTTGCCTTGTTGCGAGGTGTGCTCAGACCTCAATGATCTTGATCCCTTCTCCCAATTTCACTTCGGTGATGTCCAATTTTTGAAATACCTACTTACCTACCTATCGAAGTAAATTTCAGTTAGAATGATGATTGATTATTTCCATTCAGGAAGTTGAACGATAGTTCAGTAGGTATCAAGCACTGATAAGCAAACATTAAATAATCGAGAAACAATTTTTCATCTTACTTTTGTGTGATACGTTGAAAAGAAAATGGAATTTCCATTTCTGTCGCATAGATTGTGTAGCTGACCACTCTGTCATGTAAAAGAAGGAGTAAAAAAAATATCCTAAATTTTGACGAAAAATTGGCGACCAAGTGTACTGAGTGGGAGTTACTCAGAAAATATGGGATCTTTTGTGGAAAAAAAAATTCATAAGGTTTTGTACAAACCCTCTTTTCAAAAAATGGTCAAACCCTGTAATTTTGCTTTTGTTTTCAATTTTTTTTTCTTAGAATAATAGGCAAATATCATCCATTTTGGCTTTTGAAGTGATGGAGGGTGAGAATATTTTTTCGGAGTTCCAGTTTTCATCATTCATATTCTTTCTGAAAATTGACCCTGCGTCCCTGCCTATTGAATTTCTCGAACATGAAACTTGTTGAATGAAATATTATCTAAGTATGTATTAAGTAATTTTCATATTTTTGGAACGTGCCTCATGCGTAAGTCGAGAAAGTTGTGAAAAAATTGGGCTGATCTCCAACACCTATTTTTGAAGATGAGAAGTTTGAAACTACAAATAATTTGCAGGTATTAAATAATTCCAAACTATGAAAAACAGATTTAAAAAAAAAACACAAAAATTAATAATGGTCCAGCGTAATTTTAGGTATTTTCAGATTTTTCGAAGATTTACTAAAAATTAAGGAATCAATCGGTTTTTTTCAGCTAAACAAAAAAATCTGGAGGATAATTCGGATTTAATCCATCAAAATTTGAAAAATCAAATCAATTGAAACATTTTCAGTTTTTTTTTCAGCTCTGCTTTTGTATAGAAAATGCAGTGCTGATTGCTACAATCTCACCTCGTTTCCTTTCACCCCCGCAAATTCAAGATTTTTGCGGTTTTTGTTTACTATCTCCCCCCCCACCCTACAAATAATTATTCATGCTTTTCAAATTATGACGAACATTTTGAGTTTGTACCGGCGAGAAAATGAAAAAATGCCGGCTCTGAAGATGCAGCTTCGTTAATCAATATCTTCTATTATGATTGGTAGTTCAGTAGGTTAGGCACTGATACGAGTATGTAATAATAAATAATCGAGAAACGATTTTTCGTCTTACTTTTGTGTGATACGATGAGAAAAAAATACAGCTGACCCATGACGTCTATATGGATTCGATCAGTTATCCTGATTGGGAATTGATCGATATAATAATGCTCAAGTTGATGGTAAATGTACATTTGGAGGAGTAGGAGAAGCATTGACTACATTCTGAGGTAAATTACGTGGAAAAGACTTACCTTTTTTCTCTAAATTCGTGTTGGTACCTAATCAACTTCATTTTTGCCTCCTTCGATGACGTCGCCATCTTTGAACTCGTTGGCAGGTTTGAGGCGATCTATTGAGACTGTGTCTGATTTACCATCGCGATCAATTTTGAAATATTTCTTCTTCCTACCGAGAACTGAGAAGGGACCTTCATAAGGAGCCTCCAGAGGTAGCTTGACTCTGTCTAATCGCATATACGTATTATACTCTCTCCAGGTGTACAGATTCTTGTTTGATTGGTTCTGAGTTTAGTCTCCTTGGCTGTGACAAAGTTCACCAGGTAAAATCTGTGATCTGCCAAACGTCATATCAACACAAGTGACATCCCCTCTCTCAGTGCTGCTCTTGGCGCGAGTAAAACGGTATCACCACTTTGAGCAAATAGGGCTTCCTTCAAACATCGATGGACAGTGGACACTCTGAATCATACCATTGGATTGGGGATGGTAAGCTGTAGTTTTGAGTTCTTCAGTACCAATCAGACTACAGAGAGCTTTGAAGAGATCACTTTGAAAATGTGCACCTCGATTTGAAGTGATTTGGAATGGTACTCTATACCTTGAAATCCAGTAATTGTAAAATCCTTTGACAACAGTTTTCCTTTGGAACAAGGTGTGGCTGAAACAGCACTCGAATTTGTCATGATCGCGTCATAATGATCGACTTTAATTATACAAAATACCTCGAATCGCGAAAAAAAAAACGCACTTAAGGGGCCACCTTATAAATTAGAACTGTCCTTGTAAGTCTTACTTTTTTTAAATTGATTTTTTTCAGAATTTCATCATAAGAGAAATTACTTACTATTTAATAACGTTTGTTATTTTATGATATACTTGTGCATGGCCTTCTAGGTTTCATTTTTTTTTTTTAGTAAAATGGTGAATATTGCTCAGTGAAAAAATTAGGTAATGACTTGTCTTCAGAATAACTAAAAATGTCGGAAAACGCCCTAACAATGAAATCACACAAACTTAATACTGTAAACCATCCAACGTTCTTATATTTTCACATTAAATGATTGATTGATCGATTGACAATAAATCAGAAAACGTCTTCTTTGAACCCCATCGCCGATATTTTGGGCGCCAAGATCATTTTTGATGATTTTTAACAGATTTTTTAAAGCTTGAAAAATTTTTAATTCATCTTGCCCAAAAAATACCTACTTACCTAATTTTACTATAGGTACTTCTTTGTGAAAAAATTAGACTTTTAAATTTAACTTTTTCAACAATTATTTTATTGGCATTTGATCAGAACTTAGGGGCAAAGGCTTCTCTCCATGCAAGGAAGTGTCAAGCCATGAATACATTTTCTGCATGAGTTACTCAACTCAATGTTTGGAATTCCAAATAAGAAGAAAAAGTGGAAATTTCAGAAATTAGTGATTATTTTGTAAGTTTTCAAAAGCCCAACGGCCGACATCATGTCAAGAATTTGTCCTAATTTTTTCTAGATTTTTTCCAAGTTGGACAAAACATTGTAAAATGAGTGAATAGGCACTCTACATATTGGAAAATCTCTTCCTCTTACGTTTTGCTTCTGGTCTACGTTCAAATGCTGCACAATTTTCAAAATATTTGAGTAAATTTCATTTGGAATGGGACACTAAGATTGTGTGTGTATTTTCCTGCAAAAATATGGCTCATGCGTGATTTTAAGCCTCTTATTACGATTGATATAGTTCAGTAGGTATATAAAGCACTGATATATAAGCAAAAATAAATAATCGAGAAACGATTTTTCATCTTACTTTTTTGTAATATGTTGAGAAAAAATTAATTATGGACTCGGCTGCAGGTACGTTCGAAGGAGTAGGAGGAGCATTGAATACATTCTGAGGTAAATTACTATAAAAGCTTACCCTTTTTCTCAAAATTCGTGTTAGTACCGGATCAACGTAATTTTTGCCTCCTTCGTTGACGTTGCAGTCGCCATCTTTCAATTCGTTGGCATGTTCAAGGCGATCTATTGAGACTGTGTCTTGTTTATATCATCGCGATAAATTGTGAAATATTTTTTTCCCGAGCGAGAACTGATAAGGGGCCTTCATAAGGAGCTTCAAGATGCAAACATTTTTTTTCTACCTGTGAATTGAAGAAGTTACACCATTCTTGGGCAAAAATTTGCCAATTTTGAAAAATCCGCCAAAAATGAGAAAAAGTTTGGATCATTTCAAGTAATTTCAGTAACTCGTAGTATTTCAGTGGGCGAACAAAAAAGTTATCATGACAAATTGCCTATCTTAAAAATTGAAGGGCAAACACAATTTGAAAATTCAAAATTTTCAAAATTTAATGCATTACAACATTTTTTGTTCGTCCACTCGAGGACTATAAATGGCTTATGAGCATTATTTGAATGATTCAAACATTTCCTTATTTTTGATGATCTTTTGAAAATGAGTAAATTTTGAGTTTTGCGACGCGTCGCACGTAGCTCCTTCAATTCACAAGATAGGCAATCAGAAGGTATGCAATGAGTATTGAGGATTTTTTCAACTTTCTCTCAGCATGAACTTCCTTTTTTAAATCGATTTTTTCAGAATTTCATCGTAAGAGAAATTACTTACTAGTTATCATAATTTGGTATTGTACCTTTATGTAATTGATTATATATGTATCTTTCCCAGTGAAAAAATTTGAAAATGACTTGTCTCGGCATCACTAAAAAATGTCGAAAAACTCCTAACTATAAACTATAAAATCACACGAACTTTTATCATAAATCATCCGATGTTCTTATACATAGGTATGTATTTTCACATTAAATGATTGATTGATCAATTGACAAAAAATCACAAGATGTCTTCTTCAAATCCTATCGAAGATATTTCAGGCGCCAAGGTCATTTTTGATGATTTTAACAAACTTTTTAAAACTCGAAAAATTATCAATTCATCTTGCTTGAAAACTAATTTTACCAATTTTTTAATTTCGTATCGTATTCAGAAACCTTGCAAATAATTTCCTATCGAACTAATTCTCGGTATATTTCAACTCCTGGTTCAAATTGAACGGAAACGTATAGGTAAGCAACACGTTTTAATTTTTCAATAAAAAAATATCCCCAATTCCCATCCCTCATCTCTTCTAGCTCCTTTCCATATCGCAAATTATACTTTGAAATATGATGGCACACAGAATGAAAATGAAAAAGAGTCTCGTTGACAGTTTTTTCCTCCCCTTTGCCCAAAAAAAGACAAGCGACAGCGACGAAAACGTGGCGCGAGGCGCGTGGTAAAATAATAAATTCGCGAATAAACCTGCCATAGTGCCATAGTTTCGGTGATTGGAAGTTAACGCGGTGTGGGCTGCGTTTGGTCGTATTTAAATAGACGGTTATGCTTTGAAATTAATTTCCTTTTAAACTGTCAACACGACGAACGTTCTTTAGACATGGTAGACGATACCAGCCAGAGTAGGGCGAACGAGGCGAACCGGACGTGCCTCATCCTTTCGTCTGTGCGTTTTCTCTCTCTTTCTTGAAAAAGACAGCGAGTAACGTCTTAAAACCGCGCCAGCATCAGGCAACGATGAAAGTTTAAATTAAACGTAGAAAAACCAAAAGCTCCGAAATTTATCTGGCTGTGCTTATAGAGAAGGGCTGTAGAGGAGATGGAAAATATCAACGTCTTGCAGAGAGAGAGATCCGCCGCATTAAAACGAAGGCTTTGCGTTTTACCAAATTAGTCGCGCATATTTTCCAATTCCAATTCCAATTGCGAATTCGTGCTCAGCGTGGAAACCGATACCGCGTAAAATCTCGGCTTTCTAGGTCCTCGTCGTTTCGCCACATTGTTTATGTATTAGATATACTGCTGGTATATAAAACCCAACACAGAGAATTATGTATATGAATTCAACTGTACCGTAAAGCTCCACCACCTGTAAAATGTGTGACTGAAAGGGTCCGCGGGGCTGGCGCCGTCATCTACCCTAAAGGGTTATATTCGAGTAATCCTTTTGATGTGAAAATTCTAGCGAGCTTTTTGTTATGGTACGTTATGTTGATGTTGTTGGTGATGCTGGCGTTGGTGTAGATTCCCTTTACTCTGAAATTAGCTATAGGTAGGTACCTATATGATTGTGTCTTTTTTGGACATACGATGGTTTATTATTGCTGATTAGAGCTGATTGAAGAATTCGATCATCGCTGTGGTGTCTTTTCTTTCATTAGGAGATCCAGAGGTGTTCAGGCTGGTTTCAAAACTATTTTTTCTCGATTGGAGGAATGATTTTTCCAATCGATTTAGTGCGTGGAATGTGATTTTCTGATTCCTCATGATACTATTTTCAGAATTGGTTTTAAGAATTTCCTTTTTACCTATTACTTTTTTTTTTTGAAAAACTCAAGTACCTAATTACTTGAGTTTTTCAAAAAAAAAAAAAAAAAAATTACTTACTTACCTATTCAGACTATCGACCAGCTCATTCGATTGTTCGCTCGTGTTATAGCTATGCCTTTTCGCTTTGCAGAAAAGCTCCGTTAAAAACAGCTAGTTTTCTCAATATATGCCACTGAGGTGTTCCATGTGGGTAATATACCTACTTAATATTGCTGGTAGGTTTGGAGGTTCCCTGGGTTCCCATGTTGGTAAACAAATTGCTTTGAAAAGTGTGATAGGGTAGGTACCCCGCCCAATTGACCAAATCAAAAAAGTCGAGCTTTTGAAGAAAAATCATCTTGGAAAATGAAAGTTTTAAAAAAGCTCAA